>NC_053425.1:65113597-65189661 GCF_007990345.1 Gossypium hirsutum | reverse complement strand
CCTTACCTCTATTTATCTATTTCTTCTCTAGCCTAGTCGACCTTTTATCTTATGTGACCCAAATTCCCATTATCTTAAAACATTACTATCCATTTTAACAAACTTTACAAAATGGTCCTATTAGGTGTTTCATGAGAAATCTTTCACAAAGTGTTTTACTACACTAGAAGATTCATTTTTTCAATAAAAACTCAGCAAACAGAATTCCTCTTAGAAAATAAGGACATCTCCAAAAGTACTTATAACATTACCAGAAGAGATGATGCGGAATTTCAAGCTTCAAAACCTTAGAAAGCTGAAATTTGGGGAAAAGGTGCTAAAAAAATATGATGCGTTTCTTTATTTATATTTATCAAATAGGTCACTAACTTACCAAACATTGACATTGGTCAAATATTGTCCTATGGCCGACCATTAACCCCGAACCCGAAACCGACCCGGAGTCGAACACATGTTAACTGGCTTTAACCCCTTACAAAATTTATTTTCCAGACACTGCCCAGTCTGTACTAGCCGCTTAAAAATCAATCTGAGTTTCGTAACTCGAAAATCAGTTTCGTAATTTTTCCCAGAAACTAGACTCATGTGCCCACCTATGTATTTTTTTCTAGAATTTTTGGTTGGGCCAATTAGTACAGTTTATTAGTCAAAGTCCCCCCAAGTTGCAGGGGTCGACTACACTGACCTTGCCCATTACGACTGGGATATCTCCCTGCACGGGGCTTCAATACTGTTGCGTTTGTTTCTATGAAAACTAGACTCAGAGAGGAATCTGCACATATATGTACGACCCTAAATATCTCTGTTAATTTATAATGAATTCCAAAGTCAGAGCAGGGAATCCAGAAACCGTTCTGGCCCTGTCCCACAAATCTGATTACTCTTAATATACTGCCCATATGATCTTTTCGTTACTTCCTCATGAAAGCAGACTCATCGAGCTTCGATTACATAATTTATTCATCAATTAATTCCACTCCCACTTTTTTAGTGATTTTTCAATCTCATGACACTTGCTGCTGCCAGCATCTGTTACGAAAGTACTAGGTCCATTTCATGCCTACCCTGATCCAATTCAATCGAACATTCGTTGCCATTTTCGCATGGCTTAAAGTTTACATGCCATAATTCAAACACAACGTACTAGCTTATACATGCCAAAATGATCTTCTAAACACACTAAGAAGAAAGTACCAAAACTTGCTATCCGGTGTGATGACTTCAACGACGGCCCGACCCCGCAAAAAAATAGATGAGTCCAAGCAACCTATAGTGGGTGACAAGGAAACATCGAGTGAGTTTATAACTCAGTAAGTCATAAGCAATGCACTACCATCTATCAACAACATTATCACAAGAGGAAACAAAATGGAACGAGACAATTTACTCCATCCATACCGAACCATACCATAGTTCCTCCAACTTATCAATTCAATTTCATATCAATTCATGCATTCACATTCTATATACTCATCAATAGGACATTGAAGCAATTTCATAAATCGATTATTTTCGTTACAACCAAACGACTATACGGCCTTTCACCCATCCTACGATAAATTTTATGTACGTGACTTCAAGTATTTGTCACATAGGTTCGAACTTACCGAGCTCAACACCAAGTATAAGCATAGCACCTATTAGCCACGTACTCGAGACACTTACCCGATCCGCTGTCCGCGATCGACTCAATAATGTCGCACACATAGTGTCCATAATGATCACGAATATTATTGAGCCCGCACACTCAGTGCTATATAATCACTCGCACACTTAGTGCTACGTAATCAAATCGCACACTTAGTGCCACATAGTCCATCTCGCACACTTAGTGCCGCATGGTCAATTCGCACACTTAGTGCATCATATCATTTCGCACACTTAGTGCAACATAGTCAAATCGCACACTTAGTGCTGTACAATTTAATCCCGCGCACTTAGCGCCAATCTCATGGTCATAAATGGTTATCCCGCACGTTTAGTGCCGAGATCAACAACTCATTACATCTTACTCTTCTCTTCATTCAACAATTTCATCATCACATACGTACATGCATATATACGTATATTATTCATTCCAATCAGCATCAATACATACACATTATGACCATTTGAAATACTACCCACTACATGCTTAATGACTTACTTCGTGTTGGGTAAGACGGTTCCAACTCGGCTACTCGATAACCTTTTCTTGCCTTTGCTCGATTCACCTCCTTTAGCTCCTTGAGCTATATCAATAATTTAACTAGTTTAACCACCTTGCTAAATATTTACAATCCAATCTCACATGTATATGTATGTTAGTATATTCGGCTAATAATCTCATGCAACTACCAAAGCCGAATCAACTAAATATACTTATGTATATACACATATATCATCATCGAAATCACCTAAGCTTAGACATCGATTTTAATTTCAAGTAAGTTGCCGAATGCAACCTTACTAAATTCTCATGGATTCAATATACCATTACCATGAAATCAACAACCAAATTCATAGACAATTTAGGAAAATCACATTACAAATCTCATATTCAAGCAAAGACCATGGCCGAAATGCACATATGACCTCATAACAAAATATTGAACCTTTGGTTGCCCAATTAGCTTAACATCCATCAAATTTTAAATCAAGAAACTCACCTCATCTATAATCAACCCTCAATGCCCTAAAGCATCAAAAACAACATCAAAGAAATACAACCATCCATGGCCGAATGTCATAGCCGAATTGTTTTAACCATGAGTAACATATCAAGCATAGATCGTGTTTATGGATATACGTGGCCGATTCAAGCTAATCACCTCCAAAATCATCAACCATTTTCGTTGCATATAACATATATAAACATGAATAAGTTTCATATAATCTCTTAACACATTAATTTCTTTCATCAACAACCTTTTGTTTTCTTGATCCATCAAAACTTAAAGGTAAGAAAGAATCAAGTTCTTCTCACACATACCATAACCGAAAGCTCCATCCAACACTCTAAATTCGAAATTTTAGTATGGCTAGGCAAGAAAAACGTGATGATTAACCCAAACAACTATTATTTCAAAAGAAATTTAACAAAATTTACCAACCTCCTCTTCATTCAAAGGCCGAATGCCTTTGCTTCACCTTCTTCTCTTCTTTCTTTCTTTAGGTTCGGCTATTGTGGTAAGGAAAAGGATGAACACTCCTCCTTCCTCCCTTATTTTATCATCCTTTCTTTTCTTTTTAATTCATTTCTTTTATTCCTACTCCACTTACCAATATTAAATAATAATCAACATAAACTTGGAGGAAGGGAACCATGCTTGGCCGGCCACCTATCAAGAATTGGGCACATTGACATGCAAACCCAAACTTTCTCACCTTGTTATTATTTAATCCTTATAATTCATCTATCATCTTTTCTAACTTCGTCAACTAGGTCCTTTTTGAATTAATTCACAATCCTAATGCTAATATTAAGCATTTAATTTCTCATATATTCACTGTCACGCAACAATTTATGCAATTAAAACACGAAAATAAATTTTTGGCTCGGTAATGTGGTCTCGAAACCACATTCCGACCAGGGTCTAATTTGGGTTGTCACAACTCTCCCCCACATAAGAAATTTTCGTCCCCGAAAATCTTACCGGTAAATAGGTTGGGTATTGTTCTTTCATCGAGCTCTCGGGTTCCCAGGTTGCTTCCTCGATCCCGTGTTTAAGCCACAACACCTTAACCAACGGAACCCTTTTATTTCGCAACTCTTTCACTTCACGAGTTAGGATACGAATCGGTTCTTCTTCATAGCTCATATCAGCCTGAATTTCAACCTCCGACGGACTAATTATGTGCGAAGGATCAGACCTATAGCGTCGAAGCATCGAAACATGAAAGACATCGTGTATCCTTTCAAGTTCAGGGGGCAAAATCAATCTATATGCAACCGGCCCCACTCGTTCAGAGATTTCGTACGGCCCAATGAATCTCGGGCTCAACTTGCCTTTACGGCCAAACCTAAGTACCTTTTTCCAAGGCGAAACTTTAAGGAACACTTTATTTCCCACCTGATATTCAATGTCCTTCCGTTCAGATCCGCATACGATTTCTGACGATCTGTGGCTACCTTCAGACTTTCACGGATTACCTTTACCTTCTGTTCGGCATCTCTAATCAAATCAACTCCGAAAATTTTACTTTCACCGAGCTCGGTCCAAAACAATGGCGTACGGCATTTACGACCGTACAAAGCCTCGTAAGGTGCCATCTTAATACTTGATTGGAAACTATTGTAGTAAGTGAATTCGATCAAAGGTACATACCGTTCCCACGAACCACTAAACTCAAGGATGCAGCATCTCAGCATATCCTCGAGTATCTGAATTATCTGCTCGGATTGACCATCGGTTTGGGGATGAAAAGCGGTGCTAAAATGCAGCTGGGTACCCAAAGCTTCTTGCAATTTCTTCCAAAATCGCGAGGTGAATCTCGGATCTCTATCCGACACGATAGAAATAGGTACTCCATGTAATCTCACAATCTGAGAAACATACAATTCGGCTAGTTTATCCAATGAAAAATCCGTACGCACGGGATAAGTGAGCCGACTTAGTCAGCCTATCAACAACAACCCAAATCGCATCCTTCTTACTTGCGGACACTGGCAGTCCGGACACAAAGTCCATTGTGACTCGGTCCATTTCCACTCGGTATCATGATCGGCTGAAGTAACCCTGAAGGCACTTGATGTTCCGCTTTCACTTGTTGACATATTAAACATCTCGAAACAAAGTCGGAGATGTCTCGCTTCATACCATGCCACCAAAACCGACGTTTCAAGTCGTTGTACATTTTCGTGCTCCCCGGGTGAATTGACATTCGGCTACAATGGGCTTCGTTCAGGATCATCGGAATGAGTTCCGAATTCCTTGGAACGCACAAACGACTTCTAAACCTCAAACAACCATCATCATCAATCTGAAACTCCGATTCCTTGTTCGGAACACACTCAGCTCGTTTTGCAACCAATTCATCATCGACTTTCTGAGCTTCACGAATTTGATGAGTCAATAATGGTTTGGCTTTTAATTCAGCTACTAACACATTGTCAGGTAGAACAGACAAGTGTACATTCATCGCTCGCAAAGCAAACAGTGATTTCCGGCTTAAGGCGTCCGCAACCACATTAGCCTTTCCCGGGTGGTAATCAATGACAAGCTCGTAATCTTTCAACAATTCAAGCCAACGTCTTTGTCGCAGATTCAAGTCCCGTTGAGTCATCAAATATTTGAGACTTTTGTGATCCGAAAACACATGGCACTTCTCACCAAACAAATAATGTCGCCATATTTTCAATGCAAACACAATGGCGGCTAGTTCGAGATCATGGGTCGGATAATTTCTCTCGTGTGGCTTCAATTGTCTCGACGCATAGGCCACAACTCGACCTTCTTGCATCAATACGCAACCCAACCCGAGTAGGGATGCGTCACTATAAACGACAAACTCCTTACCCGATTCGGGTTGCACCAAAATTGGAGCTTCAGTCAGATGAGTTTTCAGTTGATCGAAGCTTTTCTGACATTTCTCCGTCCATTCGAACTTAACATCCTTCTGAAGTAGCTTCGTCATTGGTGTGGCTATCATCGAGAAACCTTTGACAAATCGTCGGTAGTAACCGGCGAGCCCTAGAAAGCTCCGGACTTCGGTAACATTTCTCGGAGGCTTCCAGTTAAGTATGGCTGAAATTTTGCTCGGGTCAACCCGAATACCCGATGCGGATACCACATGACCCAAGAAGCTAACCTCTCTTAGCCAGAACTCACACTTACTGAACTTAGCATATAACTGCTTATCCCGCAAAATTTGCAACACTAGCCTCAGATGCTCAGCATGTTCGGCCTCATCTCTTGAATAGACCAAGATGTCATCAATAAACACAACTACGAACCGATCCAAATACGGCCTAAAGATCCGATTCATCAAATCCATAAACACCGCAGGGGCATTAGTGAGCCCAAACGGCATCACTAAGAACTCATAGTGACCGTACCTCGTTCTGAAAGCAGTTTTGGGTACGTCCGAATCTCGAATCCGCAACTGATAATAACCCGATCTCAAATCTATCTCTGAAAACACCGATGCCCCTTTAATTGATCGAACAGATCATCAATACGCGGCAACGGATATTTATTCTTTATCGTCACTTTATTCAGTTGACGATAATCAATGCACAACCTCATGGTTCCGTCCTTCTTTTTCACGAACAATACTGGTGCACCCCAAGGTGAGAAACTCGGTCGAGCGAAACCTCTATCCGTCAATTCTTGCAACTGAGCTTTCAACTCTTTTAACTCGGTTAGTGCCATACGATACGGAGCGATCGAAATAGGCGTAGTTCCAGGTACAAGCTCAATACCAAACTCTACCTCCCGAACAGGTGGCAAACCCGGTAACTCTTCAGGAAAAACATCCGGGTATTCACAGACCACCGGCACCGATTCGGGTTTCTTTTCTAACTCCTTGTCATCAAGTACATACGCGAGGTATGCTTCGCACCCTTTCCTTACATATTTCTGGGCCAACATTGCTGATATTACAGCTGGCAACCCCCTTAAGTCCGCAGACTCAACTCGGATTATCTCGTTATTTGCGCACCTCAAATCGATAGTCTTGCTTTTGCAATTCACAACCGCATCATGCGCGGTTAACCAATCCCAACCAAGAATAACATCAAACTCGTCGAACGGCAAAAGCATCAAATCAGCCGGAAAACAGGATTCTCGGATTATTAGAGGGCATCTCTTACACACTTTATCAACAAGTACGCATTGACCCAAAGGGTTTGATACTCGAATTACGAGCTCAGTAGACTCAACAGGTAGAGTCTTACTGGTTGCTAAGGTTTCGCATACATATGAATGAGTAGAACCAGGGTCAATCAATGCAATCACATTAGTATCAAAGAGAGTGAAGGTACCAGTGATGACGTCGGGGGAGGATGCCTCCTCTCGTGCGCGAATGGCATATGCTCTAGCAGGAGTACGGTTCTCGGCGCGATCGGCCGTATCAGAGGCCCCCCTCTGACTACCACCCCTGCCTCCTAATATTCTCGGTGGTCTACCTCTAGATGTCACTCCACTAGGTCTTGCACCTTGAATCTTATTCTTCTCATCCAGCTCCGCTCAATCTCTAATGAAGTGGTCCTTCGAACCACATCCGTAACAGGCCCTGTTAGTAGACTTGCCCCAACATTCACCTAGGTGTCGTCTTCCACATTGGGGACATTCAGGTTTCTCGTGACGATTATTGCCCACACTAGCTACCGAAGTAGCTCGGGAGCCCATCGATGGTCTTGCCCTGATTGAAATTCCCGCAGTCGCCCTCGACTTATTAATGTCCTCCCTGAACTTCTTCACAGCTGAGAACGGAGCTTTACCCGTCGATCTTTTACGATAATCTCTAGCTTCAAATTCAGCCTTCCTCTTCTCCTTTCCAAGTTCCTCCGCCTTGCAGGCTCGTTCGACTAGTGTTACGAATTCCTTTATTTCCAAAATACCCGTTAGTAACTTTAAATCTTCATTCAATCCTTCCTCGAATCTTTTGCACATAGCAACCTCATCAGCTACACACTCCCGGGCATACCTACTAAGTCTTACGAATTCATGTTCGTATTCAGATACCGTCATACGGCCTTGCTTGAGTTCCAAGAACTCCTTACACTTCTGGTCAATGAACCGTTGGCTAATAAATTTCTTCCGGAATTCCGTTTGAAAGAAGTCCCAAGTTACTCGCTCGTTCGGGACTATGGAAATCAAGGTCCTCCACCAATAGTAGGCTGAGTCTCGCAACAAAGATACAGCACATTTTAGACATTCATCGGGTGTGCATGACAATTCATCGAACACCCGAATGGTGTTATCAAGCCAGAACTCGGCCCTTTCGGCATCATCAGTTACTATGGCCTTGAACTCCTCGGCCCCACGCTTCCTAATCAAGTCTACAGGTGGCTTACTCAGCCTCACAGGATCAGCGACTGATGGCCTTACAGGCTCTTGGGGTGGATTATTCAAATTTGGGAATTGTTGGACAGCCGGGTTGGCTCGGGCATATTGCGCGACCCACTCGTTCATCATGGTAAAGAAGGCTTGTTTAGCCCCCTCACCTTGATTATTCGCAGATGATTGAGGTTCAACAGGCGGCGTCCCTTGTGCAGGAGCAGCCGCTACGCTCTCAACGTCATCCGCTAGGGTTCTTTCTTCACCGGGATCCATTTACTAATCAAGACAAAAACATTTCAACCGTCAGAAGTCATCACCCTTTTAAACATTAACATTATGGCATGTATAGCTAGACTCATAGGTGCTATGGTAGTCCTAGAACCGACTAAACCATAGCTCTGATACCAATAAAATGTAACACCCCGAACCCGAAACCGACACCGGAGTCGAACACAAGGTGTTAACTGGCTTTAACCCCTTACAAAATTTATTTTCCAGACACTGCCCAGTCTGTGTACTAGCCGCTTTAAAAATCATATCTTGAGTTTCGTAACTCGAAAATCAGTTTCGTAATTTTTCCCAGAAACTAGACTCATGTGCCCACCTATGTATTTTTTTCTAGAATTTTTGGTTGGGCCAATTAGTATAGTTTATTAGTCAAAGTCCCCCCAAGTTGCAGGGGTCGACTACACTGACCTTTGCCCATTACGACTGGGATATCTCCCTGCACGGGGCTTCAATACTGTTGCCGTTTGTTTCTATGAAAACTAGACTCAGAGAGGAATCTGCACATATATGATACGACCCCTAATTATCTCTGGTTAATTTATAATGAATTTCCAAAGTCAGAGCAGGGAATCCAGAAACCGTTCTGGCCCTGTCCCACTAAAATCTGATTATCTCTTAATATACTGCCCATATGATCTTTTCGTTACTTCCTCATGAAAGAAGACTCATCGAGCTTCGATTAAATAATTTATTCATCAATTAATTCCACTCCCACTATTTTTAGTGATTTTTCAATCTCATGACACTGCTGCTGCCAGCATCTGTTACGAAAGTAACTAGGTCCATTTCATGCCTACCCTTGATCCAATTCAATCGAACATTCGTGCCATTTTCGCATGGCTTAAAGTTTACATGCCATAATTCAAACACAACGTACTAGCTTATACATGCCAAAATGATCTTCTAAACACACTAAGAAGAAAGTACCAAAACTTGTTATCCGGTGTGATGACTTCAACGACGGCCCGACCCCGCAAAAAATAGATGAGTCCAAGCAACCTATAGTGGGTGACAAGGAAACATCGAGTGAGTTTATAACTCAGTAAGTCATAAGCAATGCACTACCATCTATCAACAACATTATCACAAGAGGAAACAAAATGGAACGAGACAATTTACTCCATCCATACCGAACCATACCATAGTTCCTCCAACTTATCAATTCAATTTCATATCAATTCATGCATTCACATTCTATATACTCATCAATAGGACATTGAAGCAATTTCATAAATCGATTTATTTTCGTTACAACCAAACGACTATACGGCCTTTCACCTATCCTACGATAAATTTTATGTACGTGACTTCAAGTATATTTGTCACATAGGTTCGAACTTACCGAGCTCAACACCAAGTATAAGCATAGCACCTATTAGCCACGTACTCGAGACACTTACCCGATCCGCTGTCCGCGATCGACTCAATAATGTCGCACACATAGTGTCCATAATGATTCACGAATATTTATTGAGCCCGCACACTCAGTGCTATATAATCAACTCGCACACTTAGTGCTACGTAATCAAATCGCACACTTAGTGCCACATAGTCCATCTCGCACACTTAGTGTCGCATGGTCAATTCGCACACTTAGTGCATCATATTCATTTCGCACACTTAGTGCAACATAGTCAAATCGCACACTTAGTGCTGTACAATTTAATCCCGCGCACTTAGCGCCAATCTCATGGTCATAAATGGTTATCCCGCACGTTTAGTGCCGAGATCAACAACTCATTACATCTTACCTCTTCTCTTTCATTCAACAATTTCATCATCACATACGTACATGCATATATATACGTATATTTATTCATTCCAATCAGCATCAATACATACACATTATGACCATTTGAAATACTACCCACTACATGCTTAATGACTTACTTCGTGTTGGGTAAGACGGTTCCAACTCGGCTACTCGATAACCTTTTCTTTGCCTTTGCTCGATTCACCTCCTTTAGCTCCTTGAGCTATATCAATAATTTAACTAGTTTAACCACCTTGCTAAATATTTACAATCCAATCTCACATGTATATGTATGTTAGTATATTCGGCTAATAATCTCATGCAACTACCAAAGCCGAATCAACTAAATATACTTATGTATATACACATATATCATCATCGAAATCACCTAAGCTTAGACATCGATTTTTAATTTCAAGTAAGTTGCCGAATGCAACCTTACTAAATTCTCATGGATTCAATATACCATTACCATGAAATCAACAACCAAATTCATAGACAATTTAGGAAAATCACATTACAAATCTCATATTCAAGCAAAGACCATGGCCGAAATGCACATATGACCTCATAACAAAAATATTGAACCTTTGGTTGCCCAATTAGCTTAACATCCATCAAATTTTAAATCAAGAAACTCACCTCATTTATAATCAACCCTCAATGCCCTAAAGCATCAAAAACAACATCAAAGAAATACAACCATCCATGGCCGAATGTCATAGCCGAATTGTTTTAACCATGAGTAACATATCAAGCATAGATCGTGTTTATGGATATACCGTGGCCGATTCAAGCTAATCACCTCCAAAATCATCAACCATTTTCGTTGCATATAACATATATAAACATGAATAAGTTTCATATAATCTCTTAACACATTAATTTCTTTCATCAACAACCTTTTGTTTTCTTGATCCATCAAAACTTAAAGGTAAGAAAGAATCAAGTTCTTCTCACACATACCATAACCGAAAGCTCCATCCAACACTCTAAATTCGAAATTTTAGTATGGCTAGGCAAGAAAAACGTGATGATTAACCCAAACAACTATTATTTCAAAAGAAAATTTAACAAAATTTACTAACCTCCTCTTCATTCAAAAGGCCGAATGCCTTTGCTTCACCTTCTTCTCTTCTTTTCTTTCTTTAGGTTCGGCTATTGTGGTAAGGAAAAGGATGAACACTCCTCCTTCCTCCCTTATTTTATTCATCCTTTCTTTTCTTTTTAATTCATTTCTTTTATTTCCTACTCCACTTACCAATATTAAATAATAATCAACATAAACTTGGAGGAAGGGAACCATGCTTGGCCGGCCACCTATCAAGAATTGGGCACATTGACATGCAAACCCAAACTTTCTCACCTTGTTATTATTTAATCCTTATAATTCATCTATCATCTTTTCTAACTTCGTCAACTAGGTCCTTTTTGAATTAATTCACAATCCTAATGCTAATATTAAGCATTTAATTTCTCATATATTCACTGTCACGCAACAATTTATGCAATTAAAACACGAAAATAAATTTTGGCTCGGTAATGTGGTCTCGAAACCACATTCCGACCAGGGTCTAATTTGGGTTGTCACAGACCATGTAACACCCCAAACCCAGCCCAAATGTTATGGCCGAATCTGACGTGCCACGTTGGAGTTGAAAACCCATGTTCCGTTTTAGTGTTTTAAAAACCATATATTTTGTTGAGTTAACAAAGTGAATGGAAGCTAGGCACCAGGTAGGTATCCGAGACGGAGGAGGTGAGCCATGAAGGCTGCTTAAGTACCAAGCTCTTCGATTGGATCCAATCCTAGACATGCCCACGACCATTGCCACACTTTGTTATATAGAGTTTAAATTTGTTTAAGTGGACGTCTTTGATAAATCGAATAATCACGGTGTTGTGATATTTTGAAATCAAGTATCGTTTGGAAAACACGTCCTAAGTTTAGCCCATTTGTATAAGTACCAACCAGTTTTAAAGTTATTAAAAATAAAATAATCCCGAAAAGAAGTAAAAGAAAAGTTAAAATGGCCTTATTACAACCCAAGAATAAATAATAATTAAAGAAAATTTAAAGAAAACCAATGCTTATTTAAAAGCCCAAAGGCGATCACCGCGACCACTCTGAATCCCCTCTGGCTCCAAGTCCCCACATCAAGACTCACCTGCTAGGTTAAGGAAAGGGGGTGAGTTTGGAAACTCAGTGTGTAACAAGCCCCTTTCAGAGCCCAAAACAATATCAGCCCACTGGGCCTTAGCCCAAGTCCAATCTCAATATGTATATACTGGGTCGTAGCCTTTTCATATTTTATACTTCATAACACTGGGCCGAAGCCTTTTTCTGTAAACGATATGGCCCATAGGCCTATTTCAATATCACATGTAATATCAATGAATGTATGCAAGCCCATTTGGGGAGACTACTCGACCCACCATCCGCTACTCTCCACCCGTACCAACCAGCACACCATGTGGGGAAATAACTCAACCTACCCAATAATAACTCTCCACTGGCAGCATAGCTGCTTTATCATATAACTGGAGGCCTAGCCTCTTTTAATTACTGGGGCAAAAGCCCTTTTAATAACTGGGGCATAAGCCCTTTTGATAACTGGGACATAAGCCCTTTTAATAACTGGGGCATAAGCCCATTTAATAACTGGAGGCCTAGCCTATTTTAATAACTGGGGCAAAAGCCCTTTTGATAACTGGGGCATAAGCCTTTTTGATAACTGGGGCATAAGCCCTTTTTAATAACTGGGGCATAAGCCCTTTTAATAACTGGGGCATAAGCCCTTTTGATAACTTGGGCATAAGCCCTTTTGCACTTCCTCCATCCATATAAAAACCCAACCCAATGCATTTATGAATACATCATGTACATATCATATCATGTGCATATCATACATGTCATGTTCATATCATACATACCATATTTATCAAAATCCCATGTATGAAATTCATATATAAACCCTAGGGGTATAATGGTCATTTTTACCTAGGGGCAAAACGGTCGTTTTCATATTATAAGGTTAATTCTGTAAATTTACCAAAAATTAGGGTTCCCATGTTCATTAACGGTTACTAACAATTCATGTGTGCAAACAATGATTCTGGCCCATTTTTAGCGAAATCGAGTTATTGGGCCTAAAACCCGTAATGGGCCCTACTTAGCCGATTTCGTCATCTAGGCCCATTTAGCCTATATTCCATAATGGTTTTATCAATTTCGATGTGCAATTTAACAGGTTCTCCTTTTTTACCAATTTTTACCCCAAATGGGCCCGAAAGCCCATTGGGCCCTACTTCAGCCCCTCGAGGCCCAACTTACCGTGAATGCCAAAAATCGTGCTTTTACCGTTTCCAATGTTCTTAATCATCATCTCAATGAATCTAACTAACTAATGAGCGTTTGCTTGCTCACAAGTCCTCAAAATGCCAGAATTTTGGCATTTCGGCTTTTCGGCATTTATCGCTTTAAGCTATGAAAAAGGGTTCGTTACACACCTGTTTTGTGATATTCCTCGACGAGATCTCCTACACGATTTCTCCTATAATGAACTGTTAAATAGATAAACTTGCAATAATTGAACCAAATCAAGAACCATCCAATATTAACACTTACACATTCGGCCACCATCCATAATGGCCTTAGACACCTTACCTTTGCCGAGATTTATTACGAGATCTAGCCACTCCGGTGATCCAAGCTAATCCAAGTCGACACTACACCTTGCTGCTCCTCCACTATAGAAACCATAAAAATATTAAAAGAAGAACCCCATAAAGCCTATACCCATATTCAGCCACCTCCCTAAACTAGAGGGGTTTCGGCTTTTCTTAACCTCCATAATACCGAATTGATTAAAGCTACGAGCACTTTCCAAGGTTCACCTACCCAAACGGTTCCAATCCCGTGATAACTCCGATTCAACGCAGTCCCAGCTCCAAAATACTGGCAGAAATCGCACCACAAGGATCCTAAGAATCGGCCACCAAGTTACCCAAGGATGTTGTGCTTTCTGCTTTTGGATCACTGAAGAAGAAGTGGTTATGGACCAAAAAGGGTGTTGACAAAAGATTCGAAAGGCTTCTGACATAACATGAATCGGCTAAAAGAAAAAGAACAAGTGTATACCTTTATGGAGAAATCGACTTCCCTTTCCTCCTTTGGGATTTGGCTCGATGCTATTTGGTTAGGAATGAAAAGAAGGATGAGTTCGGCTTTTACTATAAATGAAAGAGAGGAAGAATGGGGGCAAAGAGTTTATAGACGAAATAATGGAAGAGAAAAGAGAGGAATTGCTTAAGAAAAATTGGCACAAGTGGGAAAAAGAGAAAGAAAACAAAAGAGGAAAATGCCACCCTAAAACCCAATAGCCGAATTTACACTAACCTTCCCCTTGGCCGGCCATCACTTCCCCCATTTCAAATCTCCTAAAATCTCTCCTAGATACGCTCCCCCTTATCTTTCCATCATCCCTAAAATCTCTCCCCTTATCACTCCTTAATCCATGCACTTGACTAATTCAAACTCCTGCAACAGAATCCACCTGGGTTCCATCACTTACCCTTCCTGCTCATAAAAATAAATAACCTTATTTGCCAACACAGGGAATTGATCCCATGTCTTCCCCTATGCTCCACACGCCACCTTTTTAGGAGCTTAGTGGCGTCACCCTTGCCACTTTACTACAGCTCTTTTTGTGATACATTTCTCCCACACCTTTACATAAGGTCACCTAGCCAGAACCCCTAACTCTTAAGTCCAAATTTTGAAAATTCTACCGGGTTTTGGCCAACACATGGGCCATCCATAAGCCCATTTACATACTCAAATTATGAATTCCATAATCACATACCAAATTTTAAAAACTTACTTAAAATATCAAGAATCGCGAAAAACCCAAAAATCAGGATGTTACAACTCTACCCTCCTTAAAGAAATTTTGGCCTCGAAATTTACCTGATCCAAACAGTTGAGGGTATTGTTGACGCATTGCCTCTTCGGTCTCCCAAGTAGCTTCTTCCTTGCCACGGTTCCTCCAAAGTACCTTCACTAATGGGACTAACCTCCTTCTGAACACCTTGACATCGCGATCAAGTATTTGCACAGGTTCCTCTTCGAAAGTCAAATCCGACCGTACCTCAATTTCTGCAACTGGCACGATATGAGTTGGGTTAGAACGATATCGCCTTAGCATGGACACATGGAAAACGTCGTGAATACGATCCACCTCTGGAGGTAACTCTAACTGATAAGCCACCAGCCCTATCCACTTAATAACTCGGTAAGGCCCAATAAACTGTGGGCTCAACTTACCCTTCTTACCAAATCTCAATATCTTCTTCCGAGGCGAAACTTTCAAAAAGACCATGTCCCCTACAGCATATTAAATATCCTTACATTTCAGATCGGCATAAGACTTTTGTCGATCCGCTGCCTCCTTTAACTGATTTTGGATCACCTTAATCTTGTCTTCCGTATCTGCTACCAACTCTAGCCCAAGTATTTGCCTTTCCCCCACTTCTGCCCAACAAGTGGGCGAACGGCACCTTCGCCCATACAGTGCCTTATAAGGAGCCATCTGAATACTTGCTTGGTAACTATTGTTATACGCGAACTCCGCCAACGGCAAATGGTCCTCCCAGCTGCCCCTAAACTCAATAGCACAACCCCTTAACATATCCTCTAAAATCTGAATAACCCTCTCCGACTGCCCATCCGACTGAGGGTGAAAAGCCGTACTGAAATCCAATCGCGTTCCCAATGCCTCATGCAACTTCTGCCAAAACTGAGATGTAAACCTTAGGTCTCGGTCCTAAATTATCGATACTGGCACACCATGCAACCGCACCATCTCCGCCACATACAACTTGGCCAACTTCTGAAGTGAGTAATCGGTTCGGACATGTATGAAATGAGCAGATTTCGTGAGCCTATCCACAATCACCCAAACCGAATCGTTCTTAGAAGGTGTCAACGGCAACCCACTTACAAAGTCCATAGTTACCCTTTCCCACTTCCAAAGTGGTATCTTTACCGGCTGTAACAATCCCGAAGGCAGTTGATGCTCGACCTTCACTTGTTGACATGTCAGACATCTCCCTACAAATTCGATCACTTCTCGCTTAAGCCCAAGCCACCAATATAGCTCTCGCAAGTCTCGATACAACTTACTCCCTCCTGGATGCATAGCACAAGGTCCATTATGTGCCACTTTCAAAATCATCAATCTCAAATTGGAGTTTTTCGGCATACAAATTCTCCCTCGAAAACAAAGAACTCCCTCACTATTGAACCCAAAGTCTGGATTCTCCCCCTTCTCAACTTGCTGAAACCGAGAAACCAACGACTCGTCCTCTAACTGTTGCTTCTTAATCTGTTCTACCCAAGTCAGTCTCACTTGTAGCTCAGCCAATAAGCTTCCGTCGTCATACAAACTTAGACGAGGAAACATTGCCTTCAACTCCACCACAGCCCTTCTACTTAGCGCATAAGCCACGACATTTGCCTTACCTGGATGGTACTCAATCGAACAGTCATAGTCCTTTAACAACTCTATCCACCTTCGTTGCCTAAGATCCAGCTCCTTTTGAGTCAGTAAGTACTTAAGACTCTTGTGATCCGTATAGATGATGCATTTCTCCCCATACAGGTAATGCCTCCATATCTTAAGTGCAAAGATTACCGCTGCCAATTCCAAGTCATGCGTAGGGTAGTTCACCTCGTGCGGCTTAAGCTATCGTGAAGCATAAGTGACCACTTTACCTTCTTGCATCAACACGCAGGCCAAACCTACATGTGATGCATCACTGTACACAGTGAAATGTTTACCAGACTCTGGCTGAATCAACACTGGCGCTTCTGTCAAAATCTTCTTCAACTTCTCAAAAGCCTCTTGCTGCTTATTTGTCCAAACAAAAGGTGCCCCTTTCCTTATAAGTTTCGTTAATGGTGCTGCCAACACAGAAAATCCTTCCACAAATCTCCGATAATAACCTGCCAACCCCAAAAAACTTCGGATCTCTGTTACTGACTTCGGTGGCTTCCATTCCAAACTTGCCTCAATCTTTTGAGGGTCCACCTTGATCCCCTCAGCAGACACAACATGCCCCAAGAAGGTAACTTCTTTCAGCCAAAACTTGCACTTACTAAATTTTGCATAAAGTTGCTTTTCCCTTAACACTTGCAGCACTACACGAAGATGCTCATCATGTTTCTCTTCCGTTTCCG
Organism: Gossypium hirsutum; assembly: GCF_007990345.1. Lineage (NCBI taxonomy): Eukaryota > Viridiplantae > Streptophyta > Magnoliopsida > Malvales > Malvaceae > Gossypium > Gossypium hirsutum. The sequence goes on along the minus strand of NC_053425.1, from coordinate 65,172,395 downwards.
AATACACCAAGATGTCGTCAATAAAAATGACTATGAACCGATCCAAGTATGGCTAGAACACCCGATTCATCAAATCCATGAATGCTGCCGGTGCATTAGTCAAACCAAAAGGCATTACTAGAAACTCGTAATGACCGTATCGAGTTCTGAACGCCGTCTTATAAATATCCACTTCTTTAACTCTTAATTGATGATATCTCGACCGAAGGTTGATCTTAGAAAATAATGAGGCTCCTTTTAATTGGTCGAACAGATCGTCAATTCTTGGTAACGGATACTTGTTCTTGATAGTCAGTTTATTCAACTGCCGATAATCAATACACATACGCATAGTCCCATCTTTCTTCTTTACGAATAGTACCGGTGCACCCCACGGGGAAACACTTGGTCTTACAAAGCCTCTATCCAACAGTTACTGTATCTGAGCTTTCAATTCTACCAACTCCTTTGGTGCCAACCTATAAGGCGCAATGGACACAGGAGCTGTTCCAGGTAATAAGTCAATTCCAAACTCGACTTCCCTGTTCGGGGGTAATCTAGGAAGTTCATCTGGGAATACATCCTGAAATTCCTTAATGGTCCTAACCGACTCCACCGTTATCTCCTCAAGTCCGGTTTGACTTACAAAGGCCAATACGCCTCACAACCTTTCTGAATCAACTTCTCCGCTCTTAAAGCCGAAACAACATTGGACAAATAATCCCTTCGTTTCCCTATGACCATTATCTCCTCATCTTCGGCAGTTCTTAGTACCATCCTCTTTGCAACACAATCCAACATCGCCTTGTGCTTAGTTAACCAGTCCATTCCCAAGATAAGATCAAAATCCCCAAATGGCAACTCCATCAAATCTCCTTCAAAAGTTTTATCTTGTGTCATTAAAGGCACTGCCCTAAAAAGTTTATCTACCTTAACCGAATGTCCCAAAGGGCTTATCACCGATACCCCACTCACAGTCTCCTCAGGAAGCACATTCAAAGCCCCAGATACATTACAAGCAACATACGAGTGAGTGGAACCCACATCAATCAAAGCGGTGTAAGGCGTGCTATGAATGAAGAACGTACCAATTATAACATCAGGAGCGTCACCCTCCTCACGTCGTCGTGCAGCATAAACCAACGCCTATTGTCGAGCTTCAGCGTGTCCAGCACCCCTGCCAGGTGCCCCACGTCCTCGTCCATTTCCATTGCCACCTCTACCTTGCCCACGACCCTTCTGTGGTGGTGGTCCTCCTTGCCGTGGTTGGACATCCCTTTGCTCTGCAGCTAGCTTTTGAGCTATCCTCCGAGGACACTCCCTGAACTTATGCTCCTTAGACCCACACCGGAAACATGCTCCAGTTCATTTCCAACACTCCCCTATATGCACCTTACCACAGTCCCTGCAAGCCTGCGGTCTATAAGTATTTACTGGAACTGCTCGAACCGATTCCTCCATCCTTGCTCTTTTAACATTTCGATTCGTGGCACTTGAGGGTCTAAAATCCCTCTTAAACCTGGGTCGATCCTTCTCACGATTCTGTCGCTCAGTCAGCTTCACCTCCTCGGCTATCTTAGCCTTCTCTACCAATGCAGCAAAACCACGCTCCCTCTGCAGAGCTATCAATATCCTAAGCTCATCGCGGAGGCCATCCTCAAATTGAACACTACGCTCATATTCAATTTCCACTATCCCACTGGCATATCGACTCAGCCTCAAAAATTATGCCTCATACTCCGCTACAGTCTTATTACCCTGTGTTAGATTCAAAAATTCCTTCCGATGAGCATCCACATAACTAGCTCCAACATACCTCCCCTTAAAAGCAGTTTTGAACAATTCCCAAGTTACTTGCTCAATTGGGGTACTCTCCCTTACGGTGATCCACCATCGGTATACCTCGTCACATAGCAGTGACACGGCTCCTTTCAGCTTCTGCTCCGCTGAGCAGTCTAGATCGTCCATGATCCGTTATGTTGCCTCTAGCCAATATTCTGCCACATTTGGGGCTACTCCAAATACACCCCTAAATACTTCTGCTCCGTTGGCCCTGAGTCGCTCCGATATGGACCCCCTATTCTCTGTCCCAGTGCTAGCTCCAGCAACCCTTTCCAAAACCCTTAACATGGCTTGGGACAAAGCGTCATCCCCCGCAGCCCGATCATAAGACCCAGTCTCCATTGCTTGTGGCACAGATGCCTCCTCAGCTGGCCTATGCCCTGAGGATGAAGATTCAGCTTGCACCCTTCCGCGACCAAGTCCGCGGCCTCGTCCACGAGCTTCTCTTGTACTCATATCGAATTATCTGATTACGAGTTTTATGATATTAGTATAATGTTCCTCTGTTATATTACGAAAATGTCTTATAGCAGTTCAATGATTGTTTTCGTATCATCGTAACCTAGCTACAGTCTCATTCCTACCGTTTTACAGCTCTCCCTATCTAAAGTATCATAGTAGGGTCTCAATTCTATTCATAGCATCATATCATTACCATATATCGTAAGGAAAATATACTTACAGACTTGGTGTCGGGGATTTAGTGTGCCACTTCTTTCCCCAATCCTTTTAAAACTCAAAAAGCCATATTTTTGCTTCTAGAAGATAAAAATTTTGATTTGAAAGCACCCTTTATTTTAAAACTCTTGATTTAAAACAGAAAAACTTGGACCATTTTAACATGTATACTCTGTAAAACATCATTGAAAAGAATTTTCAAAAACCATTTCCAAAAGTACCCTTCTTAGGCCTAAGTTTTCGAAAAAATTTTAGACCCGATCCACAGCCGAGTTGTTGCACCCTAGGGTCTGATACCACTAAATGTAACACCCCAAACCCAGCCCAGACATTATGGCCGAATCTGACGTGCCACATTGGAGTTGAAAACCCATGTTCCGTTTTAGTGTTTTAAAAACCATATATTTTGTTGAGTTAACGAAGTGAATGGAAGCTGGGCACCAGGTAGGTATCCGAGACGGAGGAGGTGAGCCATGAATGCTGCTTAAGTACCAAGCTCTTTGATTGGATCCAATCCTAGACATGCCCACAACCATTGCCACACTTTGTTATATCGAGTTTAAATTTGTTTAAGTGGACGACTTTGATAAATCGAATAATCGTGGTGTTGTGATATTTTGAAATCAAGTATCGTTTGGAAAACATGTCCTAAGTCTAGCCCATTTGTATAACTATCAACCAGTTTTAAAGTTATTAAAAATAAAATAATCCCGAAAAGAAGTAAAAGAAAAGTTAAAATGGCCCTATTACAACCCAAGAATAAATAATAATTAAAGGATAAAGAAAACCAATGCTTATTTAAAAGCCCAAAGGCGATCACCGCGGCCACTCTGAATCCCCTCTGGCTCCAAGTCCCCACATCAAGGCTCACCTGCAAGGTTAAGGAAAGGGGTGAGTTTGGAAACTCATGTGCAACAAGCCCCTTTCAGAGCCCAAAACAATATCAACCTGCTGGGCCTTAGCCCAAGTCCAATCTCAATATGTATATACTGGACCGTAGCCTTTTCATATTTTATACTTCATAAAACTGGGCTAAAGCCTTTTTCTGTAAACGATATGGCCCATAGGCCCATTTCAATATCACATGTGATATCAATGAATGTATGCAAGCCCATTTGGGGAGACTACTCGACCCACCATCCTCTACTCTCCACCAGTACCAACCAACACACCATGTGGGGAAATAACTCAACCCACCCAACCATAACTCTCCACTGGCAGCATAGTTGCTTTATCATATAACTGGAGGCCTAGCCTCTTTTAATAACTGGGGCAAAAGCCCTTTTGATAACTGGGGCATAAGCCCTTTTGATAACTGGGGCATAAGCCCTTTTTAATAGTTGGGGCATAAGCCCTTTTAATAACTGGGGCATAAGCCCTTTTGATAACTGGGGCATAAGCCCTTTTGCACTTCCTGTATCCATATAAAAACCCAACCCAATGCATTTATGAATACATCATGTGCATATCATATCATGTGCATATCATACATACCATGTTTATAAAAATCTCATGTATTAAATTCATATATAAACCCTAGGGGTATAATGGTCATTTTTACCTAGGGGCAAAATGGTCATTTTCATATTATAAGGGTAATTTTGTAATTTTACCAAAAATTAGGGTTTCCATGTTCATTAACGGTTACTAACAATTCATGTGTGCAGACAGTGATTCTGGCCGATTTTTAGCGAAATCGAGTTATTAGGCCTAAAACCCCTAATGGGCCCTACTTAGCCGATTTTGTCATTTAAGCCCATTTAGCCTATATTGTGACAGCCCAAAATTGACCCTAGTCGGGAAGTGGTTTCGGGACCGCTAAACCGAGTCACGGAAAGGTTTGAATGTGATGTTTATTATCTAGAATATGTAATCATGAATGTGTGAAAATTTCAAGCTTCGATTTAGTCGATTGCATGTGAATTTAGTCAATAGGACTAATATGAGAAAATTTTAAAATGTGATAGGTCAATGCATGAGGACCTATTAGTGCATGTGGAAGAAAAAGGGGACTTGCATGTCAAATTCCCCCTCCCTAATATGTAGTGGCCGGCCATGCTATGGGTGGAAACATGTCACCAACATGTTGTGTTAGTGATGTATGGTAAGGAAAATAAAATATTAAGCATGATAATTAAAATAAATTAAAGAAAGGAATTAAACAATGAAAAGGAAGGGTGATGAAAAAAGAAAATGGTCTCATCCATACCCCCCCCCTTGTTGCCGTGAGTTGAGGAAAGAAAACAAAAAAATGTGTGTTCATTCTTGAACACCTTTGGCCGAATAGAGGAAAGAAAGGAAGGGGAAGAGCTTGAGAAAATTGGCTATGGTGGTTTGCTAGACTAAGGTATGTTTGATGTTGTTCTTGAGTTGCATGCATGTTTTAGTAGTTGACTTGAGTTCTAAAAACCCATGGTTCAATTTTGTGGATTGATGATGATTTTGTGTTTTGCCATTGATGAGTGCTTGAGCTTTTTGATAGTTGTTGATGAAAAGTGAAAGATATGTTAAAGATTAATATGTTTTGTGTTGAAGTTTTTGGTGATTTTGAGTAGTTGGGGCTAAATTACAAAAACAAATTTTTGAAGGACTCAAAGGTGAAATAAATGAGATGTATGGACTTATATGGGCACTAGGAAGATTCGGCCCTTAAGGAGTGTGACCAAACTTTGTGTATTTTGTGTTTTGTGGAATAAAGACTAAATTGTGAAAGTGCGAAATATTAGGGGTAAAAATGTAATTTACCCATTTATGCGTTATTAGACCAAATTGAATGAAAATATGTTAAATTAAGGCTTGGCAAGCTAGCTATTAAGGTGAAATGCTAATGTTGGTATTTGATTCGGTAATAATCTGTTTGGGGACAGCAGCAGTAAGGTGATTTTGGAAAATCGCCATAATTTGTAGGAGTTGAATTAGAAGCTGAGTGAATTATGCCATTAAAGCTTGAAGAGTCTATTTTCTTACAAAAGAAACTATGAAAACAAAAGAGTTACCGATCTTGAGATATTTGAAGTATTGTGGGGCTGAGTCAAAATGACTACTAGATTCCCTGTTCTGTTTTTAGAAAATCATTATAAATTGTACAAAAATGATTATAAGATAAAATTTATATGCTTAGACTCCTTAATGAGTCTAGTTTCAAATGAGATCAAATACAACACATTTTGAATTCTGTAAAATGAGAAATTTGATTCGTAGTAAAGAGTGGTCAGAATAGTCAAACAGTGAAACAGGGGAAACTTTAAGAAAAATCTGGTATTGATTGGCCAAGCCAAAAATTCTGAAAATTTTATGGATGGAAGATATACGAGTCTATATTCAGGGAAAATTTACGGCTAGTGATTTGGAGTTTTGTAGCTCCAGTTATAAACAATTTAGCGACTACTGCTCAGGAAAACAGCTCGTAGTGAATATGTGATTTTGTTGTAAACATTAATGAAAATTTGCCAATGAGTTATTTATTGACTATTATAAAGCTTACTATAAGCTATGTGTGTGAAAGTCAAATCAATATATATATTATTCTGAAAGTAATACTTGAATAGTCGATTAATGACTATTTTAAATTATTGATTTGGCTCAAGGAGTTAAAGGAGGTGAATCGAGCAAAGGCAAAGAAAAGGGTTATCGAGTAGTCGAGTTGGAACCGTCTTACCCAACACGAGGTAAGTCATTAAGCATGTAGTTGGTATTATTTCAATGGTCATAATGTTTATGTATTGATGCTGAATGGAATGAATAAATATACATATATATATATGTGCATGTACGTATGTGATGATGAAATTGTTGAAAGAAAGAAAAGAGGTAAGATGTACTGAGTTGTTGATCTCGGCACTAAACGTGCGGGATAACCATTTATGACCATGAGATTGGCGCTAAGTGCGCGGGATTAAATTGTACAGCACTAAGTGTGCAATTTGACTATGTTGCACTAAGTGTGCGAAATGAATATGATGCACTAAGTGTGCGAACTGACCATGCGGCACTAAGTGTGCGAGTTTGACTATGTAGCACTAAGTGTGCGATTTGATTACGTAGCACTAAGTGTGCGAGTTGATTATATAGCACTGAGTGTGCGGACTCAATATACATTCGTGAATCATTATGGACACTATGTGTGCGACACTATTGAGTCGATCGCGGACAGCGGATCGGGTAAGTGTCTTGAGTACATGGCTAATAGGTGCTATGCTTATACTTGGTGTTGAGCTCGGTAAGTTTGAACCTATGTGACAAATATACTTGAAGTCACATACATAAAATTTATCGTAGGATGGGTGAAAGGCCGTTTAGTCATTTGATTGTAACAAAAATAAATTGATTTATGAAAATGCTTCAATGTCCTATTGATGAGTATATGGAATGTGAATGCATGAATTGATATGAAATTGAATTGATAGGTTGGAGGAACTATGGTATGGTTCGGAATGGATGGAGTAATTAGCCTCGTTCCATTTTGTTTTCTCTTGTGATAACGTTATTGATGGATGGTAGTGCATAGCTTATGACTTACTGAGTTATAAACTCACTCGGTGTTTCCTTGTCACCCATTATAGGTTGCTTGGACTCATCTATTTTTGCGTGGTCGGGCCGTCATCGAAGTCATCACACCGGATAGCAAGTTTTGGTACTTTCTTCTTAGTTGGCTTAGAAGAACATTTTGGCATGTATAAGCTATTACGTTGTGTTTGAACTTTGGCATGTAAACTTTAAGCCATGCGAAAATGGCACGAATGTTCGATTGAGTTGGATCAAGGGTAGGCATGAAATGAACCTAGTTACTTTCGTAACAGATGCTGGCAGCAGCAGTGTCATGAGATTGAAAAATCACTAAAAAATAGTAGGAGTGGAATTAATTGATGAATAAATTATGTAAGCGAAGCTCGATGAGTCTGTTTTCATGAGGAAGTAACGAAAAGATCATATGGGCAGTATATTAAGAGATAATCAGATTTTTGTGGGACAGGGCCAGAACGGTTTCTGGATTCCCTGCTCCGACTTTGGAAATTCATTACAAATTAACCAGAGATAATTAGGGGTCGTACCATATATGTACAGATTCCTCTCTGAGTCTAGTTTTCATAGAAACAAACGGCATCAGTATTGAAGCCCCGTGCAGGGAGATATTCAAGTCGTAATGGGCAAAGGTCAGTGTAGTCGACCCCTGCAACTTGGGAGATTTTGACTAATAAACTGTACTAATTGGCCCAACCAAAAATTCTAGAAAAAAATACATAGATGGGCACATGAGTCTAGTTTCTGGGAAAAATTACGAAACTGATTTTCGAGTTACGAAACTCAAGATATGATTTTTAAAACGACTAGTACACAGATTGGGCAGTGTCTGGAAAATAAATTTTATAAGGGGTTAAAGTCAGTTAACACCTCGTGTTCGACTCCGGTGTCGGTTTCGGGTTCGGGGTGTTACATTTTATTGGTATCAGAGCTATGGTTTAGTCGGTTCTAGGACTACCATAGCGCGTATGAGTCTAGCTATACATGCCGAATGTTAATGTTTAAATGTGTGATGACTTCCGACGGTTGAAATGTTTTTGTTTTGATTAGTAAATGGACCCCGGTGAAGAAAGAACCCTAGCGGATGACGTTGAGAGCGTAGCGGCTGCTCCTGCACAAGGGACGCCGCCTGTTGGACCTCAGTCATCTGCGAATAATCAAGGTGAGGGGGCTAAACAAGCCTTCTTTACCATGATGAATGAGTGGGTCGCGCAATATGCCCGAACCAACCCGGCTGTCCAACAATTCCCGAATTTGAATAATCCACCCCAAGAGCCTGTAATGCCATCAGTCGCTGATCCTGTGAGGCTGAGTAAGCCACCTGTAGACTTGATTAGGAAGCGTGGGGCCGAGGAGTTCAAGGCCATAGTAACTGATGATGCCGAAAGGGCCGAGTTCTGGCTAGATAACACCATTCGGGTGTTCGATGAATTGTCATGCACACCCGACGAATGTCTAAAATGTGCTGTATCTTTGTTGCGAGACTCAGCCTACTATTGGTGGAGGACCTTGATTTCCATAGTCCCGAACGAGCGAGTAACTTGGGACTTCTTTCAAATGGAATTCCGGAAGAAATTTATTAGCCAACGGTTCATTGATCAGAAACGTAAGGAGTTCTTGGAACTCAAGCAAGGCCGTATGACTGTATCTGAATACGAACATGAATTCGTAAGACTCAGTAGGTATGCCCGGGAGTGTGTAGCTGACGAGGTTGCTATGTGCAAAAGATTCGAGGAAGGATTGAATGAAGATTTAAAGCTACTAATGGGTATTTTGGAAATAAAAGAATTCGTAACACTAGTCGAACGAGCCTGCAAGGCGGAAGAACTTGGAAAGGAGAAGAGGAAGGCTGAATTTGAAGCTAGGGATTATCGTAAGAGATCGACGGGTAAAGCTCCGTTCTCAGCTGTAAAGAAGTTCAGGGAGGACATTAAGAAGTCGAGGGCGACTGCGGGAATTTCCATCAGGGCAAGACCATCGATGGGCTCCCGAGCTACTTCGGTAGCTAGTGTGGGCAATAATCGTCACGAGAAACCTGAATGTCCCCAATGTGGAAGACGACACCTAGGTGAATGTTGGGGCAAGTCTACTAGCAGGGTCTGTTACGGATGCGGTTCGAAGGACCACTTCATTAGAGATTGCACGGAGCTGGATGAGAAGAATAAGATTCAAGGTGCAAGACCTAGTGGAGTGACATCTAGAGGTAGACCACCGAGAATTTTAGGAGGCAGGGGTGGTAGTCAGAGGGGGGCCTCTGATACGGCCGATCGAGCCGAGAACCGTATTCCTGCTAGAGCATATGCCATTCGCGCACGAGAGGAGGCATCCTCCCCCGACGTCAGCACTGGTACCTTCACTCTCTTTGATACTAATGTGATTGCATTGATTGACCCTGGTTCTACTCATTCATATGTATGCGAAACCTTAGCAACCAGTAAGACTCTACCTGTCGAGTCTACTGAGCTCGTAATTCGAGTATCAAACCCTTTGGGTCAATGCGTACTTGTTGATAAAGTGTGTAAGAGATGCCCTCTAATAATCTGAGAATCCTGTTTTCTGGCCGATTTGATGCTTTTGCTGTTCGACGAGTTTGATGTTATTTTTGGTTTGGATTGGTTAACCGCGCATGATGCGGTTGTGAATTGCAAAAGCAAGACTATCGATTAGAGGTGCGCAAATAACGAAATAATCCGAGTTGAGTCTGCGGACTTAAGGGGGTTGCCAGCTGTAATATCAGCAATGTTGGCCCAGAAATATGTAAGGAAAGGGTGCGAAACGTACCTCGCGTATGTACTTGATGACAAGGAGTTAGAAAAGAAACCCGAATCGGTGCCGGTGGTTTGTGAATACCCGGATGTTTTTCCTGAAGAGTTACCGGGTTTGCCACCTGTTCGGGAGGTAGAGTTTGGTATTGAGCTTGTACCTGGAACTACGCCAATTTCGATCGCTCCGTATCGTATGGCACTAACCGAGTTAAAAAAAGTTGAAAGCTCAGTTGCAAGAATTGACGGATAGAGGTTTCGCTCGACCGAGTTTCTCACCTTGGGGTGCACCAGTATTGTTCGTGAAAAAGAAGGACAGAACCATGAGGTTGTGCATTGACTATCGTCAACTGAATAAAGTGACGATAAAGAATAAGTATCCGTTACCGCGTATTGATGATTTGTTCGACCAACTGAAGGGAGCCTCAATGTTCTCAAAAATAGATCTGAGATCGGGCTATTATCAGTTGCGAATTCGAGAATCGGACATACCCAAAACTGCCTTCAGGACGAGATATGGTCACTACGAGTTCTTAGTGATGCCGTTTGGGCTCACTAATGCCCCTGCGGTGTTTATGGATTTGATGAATCGGATCTTCAGGCCGTATTTGGATCGGTTCGTAGTTGTGTTTATTGATGACATCTTGGTCTATTCAAGAGATGAGACCGAACATGCTGAGCATCTGAGGCAAGTGTTGCAAATTTTGCGGGATAAGCAGTTATATGCTAAGTTCAGTAAGTGTGAGTTCTGGTTAAGAGAGGTTAGCTTCTTGGGTCATGTGGTGTCCGCATCGGGTATTCGAGTTGACCCGAGCAAAATTTCAGTCATACTTAACTAGAAGCCTCCGAGAAGTGTTACCGAAGTCCGGAGCTTTCTAGGGCTCGCCGGTTATTACCGACGATTTGTCAAAGGTTTCTCGATGATAGCCACACCAATGACGAAGTTACTTCAAAAGGATGTTAAGTTCGAATGGACGGAGAAATGTCAGAAAAGCTTCGATCAACTGAAAACTCATTTGACTGAAGCTCCAATTTTGGTGCAACCCGAATCGGGTAAAGAGTTTGTCATTTATAGTGATGCATCCCTACTTGGGTTGGGTTGCGTATTGATGCAAGAAGGTCGAGTTGTGGCCTATGCGTCGAGACAATTGAAGCCACACGAGAGAAATTATCTGACCCATGATCTCGAACTAGCCGCCATTGTGTTTGCATTGAAAATATGGCGACATTATTTGTTTGGTGAGAAGTGCCATGTGTTTTCGGATCACAAAAGTCTCAATATTTGATGACTCAACGAGACTTGAATCTGCGACAAAGACGTTGGCTTGAGTTGTTGAAAGATTACGAGCTTGTCATTGATTACCACCCGGGAAAGGCTAATGTGGTTGCGGACGCCTTAAGCCGGAAATCACTGTTTGCTTTGCGAGCGATGAATGTACACTTGTCTGTTCTACCTGACAATGTGTTAGTAGCTGAATTAAAAGCCAAACCATTATTGACTCATCAAATTCGTGAAGCTCAGAAAGTCGATGATGAATTGGTTGCAAAACGAGCTGAGTGTGTTCCGAACAAGGAATCGGAGTTTCAGATTGATGATGATGGTTGTTTGAGGTTTAGAAGTCGTTTGTGTGTTCCAAGGAATTCGGAACTCATTCCGATGATTCTGAACGAAGCCTATTGTAGCCGAATGTCAATTCACCCGGGGAGCACGAAAATGTACAACGACTTGAAACGTCGGTTTTGGTGGCATGGTATGAAACGAGACATCTCCGACTTTGTTTCGAGATGTTTAATATGTCAACAAGTGAAAGCGGAACATTAAGTGCCTTCAGGGTTACTTTAGCCGATCATGATACCCGAGTGGAAATGGGACCGAGTCACAATGGACTTTGTGTCCGGACTGCCATTGTCCGCAAGTAAGAAGGATGCGATTTGGGTTGTTGTTGATAGGCTGACTAAGTCGGCTCACTTTATCCTCGTGCGTACGGATCATTCATTGGATAAAATAGCCGAATTGTATGTCTCTCAGATTGTGAGATTACATGGAGTACCTATTTCTATCGTGTCGGATAGAGATCCGAGATTTACCTCACGATTTTGGAAGAAATTGCAAGAAGCTTTGGGTACCAAGCTGCATTTTAGCACCGCTTTTCACCCCTAAACCGATGGTCAATCCGAGCGGATAATTCAGATGCTTGAGGATATGTTGAGATGTTGCATCCTCGAGTTTAGTAGTTCATGGGAACGGTATTTACCTTTGATTGAATTCGCTTACAACAATAGTTTTCAATCAAGTATTAAGATCGCACCTTACGAGGCTTTGTACGGGCGTAAATGCCGCACACCATTGTTTTGGACTGAGCTTGGTGAAAGTAAAATTTTCGGAGTTGATTTGATTAAAGATGCCGAACAGAAAGTAAAGGTGTTATGGCTCGAACACGGGATCGAGGAAGCTACTTGGGAAACCGAGAGCTCGATGAAAGAACGATATCCAAACCTATTTACCGGTAAGATTTTCGGGGACGAAAATTTCTTAAGTGGGGGAGAGTTGTGACAGCCCAAAATTGACCCTAGTCGGGAAGTGGTTTCGGGACCGCTAAACCGAGTCACCGAAAGGTTTGAATGTGATGTTTATTATCTAGAATATGTAATCATGAATGTGTGAAAATTTCAAGCTTCGATTTAGTCGATTGCATGTGAATTTAGTCAATAGGACTAATATGAGAAAATTTTAAAATGTGATAGGTCAATGCATGAGGACCTATTAGTGCATGTGGAAGAAAAAGGGGACTTGCATGTCAAATTCCCCCTCCCTAATATGTAGTGGCCGGCCATGCTATGGGTGGAAACATGTCACCAACATGTTGTGTTAGTGATGTATGGTAAGGAAAATAAAATATTAAGCATGATAATTAAAATAAATTAAAGAAAGGAATTAAACAATGAAAAGGAAGGGTGATGAAAAAAGAAAATGGTCTCATCCATACCCCCCCCTTGTTGCCGTGAGTTGAGGAAAGAAAACAAAAAAAAATGTGTGTTCATTCTTGAACACCTTTGGCCGAATAGAGGAAAGAAAGGAAGGGGAAGAGCTTGAGAAAATCGGCTATGGTGGTTTGCTAGACTAAGGTATGTTTGATGTTGTTCTTGAGTTGCATGCATGTTTTAGTAGTTGACTTGAGTTCTAAAAACCCATGGTTCAATTTTGTGGATTGATGATGATTTTGTGTTTTGCCATTGATGAGTGCTTGAGCTTTTTGATAGTTGTTGATGAAAAGTGAAAGATATGTTAAAGATTAATATGTTTTGTGTTGAAGTTTTTGGTGATTTTGAGTAGTTGGGGCTAAATTACAAAAACAAATTTTTGAAGGACTCAAAGGTGAAATAAATGAGATGTATGGACTTATATGGGCACTAGGAAGATTCGGCCCTTAAGGAGTGTGACCAAACTTTGTGTATTTGTGTTTTGTGGAATAAAGACTAAATTGTGAAAGTGCGAAATATTAGGGGTAAAAATGTAATTTACCCATTTATGCGTTATTAGACCAAATTGAATGAAAATATGTTAAATTAAGGCTTGGCAAGCTAGCTATTAAGGTGAAATGCTAATGTTGGTATTTGATTCGGTAATAATCTGTTTGGGGACAGCAGCAGTAAGGTGATTTGGAAAATCGCCATAATTTGTAGGAGTTGAATTAGAAGCTGAGTGAATTATGCCATTAAAGCTTGAAGAGTCTATTTTCTTACAAAAGAAACTATGAAAACAAAAGAGTTACCGATCTTGAGATATTTGAAGTATTGTGGGGCTGAGTCAAAATGACTACTAGATTCCCTGTTCTGTTTTTAGAAAATCATTATAAATTATACAAAAATGATTATAAGATAAAATTTATATGCTTAGACTCCTTAATGAGTCTAGTTTCAAATGAGATCAAATACAACACATTTTGAATTCTGTAAAATGAGAAATTTGATTCGTAGTGAAGAGTGGTCAGAATAGTCAAACAGTGAAACAGGGGAAACTTTAAGAAAAATCTGGTATTGATTGGCCAAGCCAAAAATTCTGAAAATTTTATGGATGGAAGATATACGAGTCTATATTCAGGGAAAATTTACGGCTAGTGATTTGGAGTTTTGTAGCTCCAGTTATAAACAATTTAGCGACTACTGCTCAGGAAAACAGCTCGTAGTGAATATGTGATTTTGTTGTAAACATTAATGAAAATTTGCCAATGAGTTATTTATTGACTATTATAAAGCTTACTATAAGCTATGTGTGTGAAAGTCAAATCAATATATATATTATTCTGAAAGTAATACTTGAATAGTCGATTAATGACTATTTTAAATTATTGATTTGGCTCAAGGAGTTAAAGGAGGTGAATCGAGCAAAGGCAAAGAAAAGGGTTATCGAGTAGTCGAGTTGGAACCGTCTTACCCAACACGAGGTAAGTCATTAAGCATGTAGTTGGTATTATTTCAATGGTCATAATGTTTATGTATTGATGCTGAATGGAATGAATAAATATACATATATATATATGTGCATGTACGTATGTGATGATGAAATTGTTGAAAGAAAGAAAAGAGGTAAGATGTACTGAGTTGTTGATCTCGGCACTAAACGTGCGGGATAACCATTTATGACCATGAGATTGGCGCTAAGTGCGCGGGATTAAATTTTACAGCACTAAGTGTGCGATTTGACTATGTTGCACTAAGTGTGCGAAATGAATATGATGCACTAAGTGTGCGAACTGACCATGCGGCACTAAGTGTGCGAGTTTGACTATGTAGCACTAAGTGTGCGATTTGATTACGTAGCACTAAGTGTGCGAGTTGATTATATAGCACTGAGTGTGCGGACTCAATATACATTCGTGAATCATTATGGACACTATGTGTGCGACACTATTGAGTCGATCGCGGACAGCGGATCGGGTAAGTGTCTTGAGTACATGGCTAATAGGTGCTATGCTTATACTTGGTGTTGAGCTTGGTAAGTTTGAACCTATGTGACAAATATACTTGAAGTCACATACATAAAATTTATCGTAGGATGGGTGAAAGGCCGTTTAGTCGTTTGATTGTAACAAAAATAAATTGATTTATGAAAATGCTTCAATGTCCTATTGATGAGTATATGGAATGTGAATGCATGAATTGATATGAAATTGAATTGATAGGTTGGAGGAACTATGGTATGGTTCGGAATGGATGGAGTAATTAGCCTCGTTCCATTTTGTTTTCTCTTGTGATAACGTTATTGATGGATGGTAGTGCATAGCTTATGACTTACTGAGTTATAAACTCACTCGGTGTTTCCTTGTCACCCATTATAGGTTGCTTGGACTCATCTATTTTTGCGTGGTCGGGCCGTCATCGAAGTCATCACACCGGATAGCAAGTTTTGGTACTTTCTTCTTAGTTGGCTTAGAAGAACATTTTGGCATGTATAAGCTATTACGTTGTGTTTGAACTTTGGCATGTAAACTTTAAGCCATGCGAAAATGGCACGAATGTTCGATTGAGTTGGATCAAGGGTAGGCATGAAATGAACCTAGTTACTTTCGTAACAGATGCTGGCAGCAGCAGTGTCATGAGATTGAAAAATCACTAAAAATAGTAGGAGTGGAATTAATTGATGAATAAATTATGTAAGCGAAGCTCGATGAGTCTGTTTTCATGAGGAAGTAACGAAAAGATCATATGGGCAGTATATTAAGAGATAATCAGATTTTTGTGGGACAGGGCCAGAACGGTTTCTGGATTCCCTGCTCCGACTTTGGAAATTCATTACAAATTAACCAGAGATAATTAGGGGTCGTACCATATATGTACAGATTCCTCTCTGAGTCTAGTTTTCATAGAAACAAACGGCATCAGTATTGAAGCCCCGTGCAGGGAGATATTTAAGTCGTAATGGGCAAAGGTCAGTGTAGTCGACCCCTGCAACTTGGGAGATTTTGACTAATAAACTGTACTAATTGGCCCAACCAAAAATTCTAGAAAAAAATACATAGATGGGCACATGAGTCTAGTTTCTGGGAAAAATTACGAAACTGATTTTTGAGTTACGAAACTCAAGATATGATTTTTAAAACGACTAGTACACAGATTGGGCAGTGTCTGGAAAATAAATTTTATAAGGGGTTAAAGTCAGTTAACACCTCGTGTTCGACTCCGGTGTCGGTTTCGGGTTCGGGGTGTTACATATATTCCATAACGATTTTATCAGTCTCGATGTGCAATTTAACAGGTTTTCCTTTTCTACCAATTTTTACCCCAAATGGGCCCGAAAGCCCATTTGGCCCTACTTTAGCCCCTCGAGGCCCAACTTATCGTGAACGCCAAAAATCGCGCTCTTACCATTTCCAATGTTCCCAATCATCATCTCAATGAATCTAAGTAACTAATGAGCGTTCGCTTGCTCACAAGTCCTCGAAATGCCAGAATTTTAGCATTTCGGCATTTATCGCTTTAAGCTATGAAAAAGGGTTCGTTACACACTTGTTTTACGATATTCCTCGACGAGATCTCCTACACGATTTCTCCTATAATCAACCGTTAAATAGATCAACTCGAAATAATTGAACCAAATCAAGAACCATCCAATATTAACACTTACACATTCGGCCACCATCCATAATGGCCTTAGACACCTTACCTTTGCCGAGATTTATGACGAGATCTAGCCACTCCGGTGATCCAAGTTAATCCAAGTCGACACTACGCCTTGCTGCTCCTCCACTATAGAAACCATAAAAATATTAAAAGAAGAACCCCATAAAGCCTATACCCATATTCGGCCACCTCCCTAAACTAGAGGGGTTTCGGCTTTTCTTAACCTCCATAATACCGAATTGATTAAAGCTACGAGCACTTACCAAGGTCCACCTACCCAAACGGTTCCAATCCCATGATAACTCCAATTCAACGCAGTCCCAGCTCCAAAACACTAGCAAAAATCGCACCACAAGGATCCTAAGAATTGGCCACCAAGTTACCCAAGGATACTGTGCTTTCGGCTTTTGGATCACTGAAGAAGAAGTGGTTATGGACCAAAAAGGGTGTTGAAAAAAGAGTTGAAAGGCTTCTGACATAACATGAATCAACTAAAAGAAAAAGAACAAGTGTATACCTTTATGGAGAAATCGACTTCCCTTGCCTCCTTCGGGATTTGGCTTGATGTTATTCGGTTAGCAATGAAAAGAAGGATGAGTTCGGCTTTTACTGTAAATGAAAGAGAGGAAGAATGGGGGCAAAGAGTTTATGGACGAAATAATGGAAGAGAAAAGAGAGGAATTGCTTAAGAAAAATCGGCACAAGTGGGAAAAAGAGAAAGAAAACAAAAGAGGAAAATGCCACCCTAAAACCCAATAGCCAAGTTTACACTAACCTTCCCCCTTGGCCAGCCATCACTTCCCCTATTTCAAATCTCCTAAAATCTCTTCTAGATGCGCTCCCCCTTATCTCTACATCATCCCTAAAATCTCTCCCCTTATCACTCCTTAATCCATGCACTTGACTAATTCAAACTCTTGCAACAGAATCCACCTGGGTTCCATCACTTACCCTTCCCGCTCATAAAGATAAATAACCTTATTTGCCAACACAGGGAATTGATCCCATGTCTTCCCCTATGCTTCTCACTCCACCTTTTTAGGATCTTAGTGGCGTCACCCTTGCCACTTTACTATAGCTCTTTTTGTGATACATTTCTCCCACAACTTTACATAAGGTCACCTAGCCAGAACCCCTAACTCTTAAGTCCAAATTTTGAAAATTCTACCGGGTTTTGGCCAACACATGGGCCTTCCATAAGCCCATTTACATACTCAAATTATGAATTCCATAATCACATACCAAATTTTAGAAACTTACTTAAAATATCAAGAATCGCGAAAAGCCCGAAAATCAGGATGTTACAGACCAAGCTTCCTTTAAGGGTCTAATTGCACTTTAAAGACCCTCAATTATGGTTCTCTAGCTATTTGGTATATCTACCAAGTAAGATAGAACTTTTACCCTTTATGCGATTTAGTCATTTTTCTCCATTAAGCTCACAAACGCTAAAATTAATTCACCAAAATTTTCATGCACAAATGTAATCATAATATAACACCAAAATAATAATGAAATAATTTCTTCAACTTCGGATTTGTGGAATCAAAACCACTGTTCTAATAAAGCCCAAAACTGAGCTGTTGGAATTCTTCCCCTTATGGATTTTCGTTCCCAAAAATCTTACAAGTGAATAAGTTTGGGTATTGACCTCTCACGGTCTCCTTGAGTTCCCACATGGCTTCCTCGGATCCATGTCTATGCCACAAAACTTTCACGAGTGCAATTGTAACACCCCGAACCCGAGGCCGTCGCCGGAGTCGAACACGAGGTGTTAACAGACTTCAAACCACTTAAAAAAAATTTCCCAGACAAGCTACCAGTCTGCGTACTAGTCTCTTTAAAAATCATATCTTGAGTTCTGAAACTCGAAATTCAGTTCCGTAAATTTTCCCTGAAACTAGACTCATATGCCCATCTACATATTTTTTTCTAGGATTTTTTGTTGGGCCAATTAGTACAGTTTATTAGTAAAAATCTCCCATGTTACAGGGATCGACTACACTGACCTTTGCGCATTACGACTTGGATATCTCCCTGCACAGAGCTTCAATACTGATGCCGTTTTTTCTATAGAAACTAGACTCAGAGAGGAATCTATACATATATGGCATGACTCCTAATTATCTCTGGTTAATTTATAATGAATTTCCAAAGTCGGAACAGGGAATCCAGAAACCGTTCTGGCCCTGTCTCACGAGAACCTAAATATCTCTTAACATACTGTCCATATGATCGTTTCGTTACTTTCCTATGAAAATAGATTCATCAAGGTTCGTTTACATAATTTATTCATTATTTAATTCCAATCCTACTATTTTTAGTGATTTTCCCAAATCTACATCACTACTGCTGCCAGCATCTGCCTTTAAGGTAGACTTTACCTATTTCATAGTTTCCATGATTCAACTAGCCCTTTTAGCATAAATAGCACAAATTATGATAGTGATTAACCATTCCATACCAAATGATTATAACATTATGCTCAAACATATATAAGCCATTTTCGCATGGCTATATACATTAACCAAAATATTCTTCCGCCACTAGTCTATTTTATACATGCCATAAGATAATCCAAAACATAGCAGTACCAAACAGTGGATAGTGATAGTGTGACTAGTTGCTGACGATCCCCGAGCCTGTAGCTTCGCAATGAGATCTATAAAACAGAGAAAATAGAGTAAATGGAGTAAGCATTACAATGCTTAGTAAGTTTTAAGCAGTGTCAACAGATAACAATCAAATTATAACGTAGTTGTTCGTATTTTTATTTCACTCTTCCTTCGGGCATACCATCCCTTTACCGAATATGCACATCTCATCATATACAATAGGCAGATAAACTTTCACATAAAAGTGAGCTCATGTGACATAGATATATCGTATGATTTCACATCACCTCTCACACTGATCCGATGTCACATAATCATAGGAATAGTCTCATAGATTGCTCTCGTATGCATCACATAACTACCTTATGATTTAGTGCAAATCAAGCTCACATATAAACTTGGAGTACATACCTGTTTAACCTTTCGCATTGAATATATTTATAAGCAATTCTTATTACGAAGTCTTACCCGGACATAATCTCCACACGAAGTTATCGGGTCTTACCCGGACAAAATTCCCACACGTAGTCATCGGGTCTTTAGAGCTCGGATATAGTACGAGCACGAAGCTTACGGACATTAATCAGTGATAATATTCTCGCATAAAGCCTGCGGGGTTTTAACCCGGATATAGTACTGACACAAATGCCCTTCGGGACTTATCACATTTATGCACTTTCACATCCATCACGTTGGCCACTCGGCCCCGTCACATATATACACTTTCACATTCATCACATCGGCCATTAGGCCTTATCACATATATACACTTTCACATTCATCACATCGGCCATTAGGCCTTATTACATATATACACTTTCACATTCATCACATCGGCCATTAGGGCTTATCACATATATACACTTTCACATTCATCACATCGGCTATTAGGCCTTATCACACATATACACTTTCACATTCATCACATCGGCCATTAGGCCTTATCACATATATATACACTTTCACATTCATCACATCGGCTATTAGGCCTTATCACATATATACACTTTCACATTCATCACATTGGCTATTAGGCCTTATCACACATATACACTTTCACATTAATCACATCGGCCATTAGGCCTTATCACATATATATACACTTTCACATTCATCACATCGGCCATTAGGCCTTATCACATATATACACTTTCACATTCATCACATCGGCCATTAGGCCTTACTATCATTTCATATTCGAATACTCATAAACTTACAATATCACGATTTAGAATTCAAGTATGGGTTTAATCAATAGCTTATGAGCAACTAAAACAAGTTTATCAAGGTTCACAACATAATCTCAAATTCAGCACAAGCTGTTTTTCCTAAGCAATAGTCACTAAATTATTTATAACTGGAGCTACAAAACTCCAAATCACTTTCCGTTAATTTTTCCTGAATATAGACTCTCATATCTTCCATCCATAAAATTTCCAGAATTTTAGGTTTGGCCAATCAATACCAGATTTTTCTTAAAGTTTCCCCTGTTTCACTGTTTGACTAATCTGACCACTCTTCACTACGAATCAAATTTCTCATTTTACTGAATTCAAAATGTGTTGTATTTGATTTCATTTGAAACTATACTCATTAAGGAGTCTAAGCATATAAATTTTATCCTATAACCATTTTTTTACAATTTATAATGATTTTCTAAAAACAGAACAGAGGATTACAGTGTCATTCTGCGCTGTCTCACACAACTTTAAGTATCTCATTATCGGAAATTCCTTTGCTTACATGGTTTCTTTTATAAGAAACTAGACTCATTAAGCTTTAATTTCATGTCTCATTCAGCCTCTAATTCAAATCCATAAATTTATGGTGATTTTCTAAAGTCACGTTACTGCTGCTGTCCTAAGCAGACTATTTCAAATTACCCTTGAATTCCCAAGCTCAAACACTTAAGAACTTACCATTTGAGCTTAGAACATATCATGGCCACATCATATCTTATTAAATCAACTCATCATGTCCTATTATAATTGAATTTACTCAACGTTTAATCACTTAAAACTTACCTCGGATGTGGTCGAACAATTTCGCCGGCTATTCGATCACTTTTTCCTTTCCCTTGTTGGACGCCTCTCCTTTAGAGTCTTGAGCTTAAACAAATAAATTAACTCATTTAACCGCTTTGCTACATATATTGGTATCCACATTTTAATGATTTTATGACATACGAAACGACATGGTAAAATTTTCATCTTGCTACTTTATGTTCTTAGCTATTCGGCTAATAACTTCATGCAATTACCATACTATCAATAATCTAATCACACATGCATATGCATACTTGGACATTCGGTAATCACCTTTGCTAATTTTAAACTCAACATCACATAAGCTCCCAAGTGATGGCCGAATGCTTCATTTGTTACCCAACTAACCATTCAACAACCTCAACCTCATTACCACCCTTTTATGCCAAATTATCTAAGTCAAGATAAGATCATCAACATGCCTAACTATAGCCGAATGTGCAACATTAATCTATCATTTCTATCTCATTTAACACTTAACATTTACCACATATCGATTCACCAAACTCTCCATCTATTCATGCTTTCATATTCGGTCACCCATACCCATACTAACCATATAACTAATTAATCCTAGGGTTAAACACAAGTGCAATATTGAAGCACCATGGCCGAACCTTCATGAAGTTGCTAAGACCCCTCATTTCTACTCCTCACACACTCTCACATCCAAACCTTTTTATTAAACACTCAAGCTCAATCATCTTCATGCCTCATCACCACAACATCAAAACACCAACCAAGAAGGACAACACCCATGGCCGAATATCATCTCCATCACATAGCAAGATTTAGACCATGGGCTAGGTAGAACTCAAACTAACAACTAAAACATGCATGCATCTCATGGAACATCATCAAACATACCTTAGTCTAGTTACATGCATGGCCGAATCTCTTCAACCTTTCTTCTTCCTTCCTCCTTCAAATTTTCGGCCAAGGTGTTAAAGGATGAACACCCTTTCTTTTTTTTTTCTTTTCTTTGTCTAGTTACGGCAAAATGGAGGGGGGATGGATGAGACAACTTTGTTTTCATCACCCCTCCCTTTTCTTTACTTAATTACTAACCCTTTATTTATTCTTTCTAACATAACACACTAAGCCAACATGTTCCCAACATGTTTCCACCCATAGCATGGCCGGCCACTAGCTCAAATTTTGGGTAATTTGACATGCAAACCCATCATTTTCATAACATGCATTAATAGGCCACTTCACATTTGCCTAGCACATTTCTAAATTTTCTCACATAAGTCCTATTTAATAAAATTCACTTACAATTAACAAAATTCAAACATGAAATTTTCACACATGCATATATACATATAATAGACATAAAATATTATATTCAATTATTTCTGCAACTCGATTTAGCGGTCCCGAAACCACTTCCCGACTAGGGTCAAATTAGGGGTGTCACAGCAATACTTTTGTTCCTCTATTTCTTGACCTCTCGGTCCAAAATCTTAATCGATTCTTCATTATAGGTCATATCCGGGCTTATTTCAATTCCTTTCGGTGAAATCACTTGTCAGGGGTCAGATCGGTAGCGACATAACATCGATACATAGAACACATCATGGATATTCTCTAACTCAAGAGGCAAGGCTAATCAGTATGCTGCTGGTCCAAATCTCTCGGTCACCTCATAAGGTCCAATAGACCACAAAATTAATTTACCTTTCCTACCGAATCATAGAAATTTCTTCCACGGGGACACTTTTACTAACACTTTATCATTGACTTGAAACTCAATTTCCTTTCGTTTCAAATCTGTGTAGGATTTCTATCTATCTGAAGCAGTCTTTAAGCAGTCACAAATCACCTTAACTTTCTTTTTGGTTTCTTTGACCAAGTCAACCTTGTGAATCTGATTTTCTTTAAGTTTGACCCAATATAAAGGTGTTTGACACTTGCGTTCATACAAGGCTTCATAAGGAACCATTTTCAGACTTGACTGATAACTATTTTTGTAGGCAAACTCTACCAACAATAAGTACTTTTCCCAACTGCTTTGAAACTTGAGAACACAACACCGCAACATGTCTTCTAAGATCTGAATTACTCTTTCTAACTGACTGTCGGTTTGCGGGTGAAAAGCCGTGCTAGAATTCAGCTTTTTTCCCAGTGCCTCTTGCAACTTCTTCCAAAACCGTGGGGTAAACCTTCGATCTCTATCCAAAATAATTGACAAGGGTATTCCATGAGGTCTCATGATCTCAAAAACATACAATTCAACCAATTTCTCCAGAAAATAGTCAATATGCACCAGTATAAAATGTGCCGACTTGGCAAGCCTATCAACAACAACCGAAACGGAATCCTTTTTCCTGGGCATCAAAGGCAACCCCGACACGAAATCGACGGTTACATGGTCCCATTTCCACTTGGGAACCATTATGGGTTGAAGCAAACCCGAAGGTACTTAGTGTTTAGCCTTCACCTGCTCACAAACTAGACACTTAGAAACAAACTCTGAAATGTCTCTTTTCATTCTCGACCACCAGTACATTTTCTTCAAGTCGTTATACATTTTCACACTACCCGAATGGATAGATAAGCAACCACTATGTGCCTCTTGAAAAATCTTCTGAATAAGCTCATCGTTCTTAGGCACACAAATCCTATCTCAGTACATCATACAACCGTCAGTACCAATACGAAATTCTGATTCGGCTCCCGTCTCACATTGAGCCATCTTAGTTGACAAATCCTTATCAACTTTTTGAGCTTCACAAATATTTTGAAGGAACATCGGTTTAGCTTTCATCTCGACTAAAATTGAACCATCATTAGCCACGGTCAATTGAGTATTCATAGCTCTCATAGTGAATAATGATTTCCTACTCAATGCATTGGCGACTACATTTGCCTTTCTGGGGTGGTAGTCAATCATCAGCTCGTAATCCCAACCATCTTTGTTGCTGTAAATTTAGGTTCCAATGAGTCATCAAATACTTCAAACTCTTATGGTCAATAAATACCCAGCATCTCTCGCCATACAAATGGTGCCTCCAAATTTTCAATGCAAACACGATGGCAGCCAACTCTAAATCATGGGTCAGGAAGTTTTTCTCGTGTGGCTTCAACTATCTCAAGGCATAGGCTATCACTTTGCCTTCTTGCATGAGCACACATACCAATCCATTTAAGGAGGCGCTGCTATACACCACGAATTCCTTTCTCAGTTCTGATTGCATTAAAATTTGAGCTTCGTCAACAAGTTCTTTAGTTTCTCGAAACTCTGTTGGCACTCCTCTGTCTATTCAAACTTGACATCTTTTTGAAACAACCTTGTCATCAGAGTAGCTATCATTGAGAATCCATTTACAAATCTTCTGTAGAATCCAACCAAACCCAAAAAGCTTCAAATCTCTGACACACTCCTCTGCGGTTTCCATTCAATGATAGCAGAGATCTTACTCGGGTTGACTCTAATCCCGTTACCCGACACAATGTGTCCCAATAATTTGACCTCTCATAGCCAAAATTTGCTTTTACTAAACTTGGCATACAACTACTTATCTCTTAAAGTTTGTAAAACCATCCTCAAATGCTCCGTGTGCTCACTTTCATCAAACGAATAAATCAATATGTCATCGATAAAAACGATGACGAACTTATCCAAATATGGTTGGAAAATACAGTTCATTAAGTCCATAAATACAGCAGGGGAATTCATTAAGGCAAAGGGCATGACGAGGAACTCATAATGGCTATACCTCGTCCGAAAGGCAGTTTTCGGTATATCTTGTTCTCTGACTCTCAATTAATAATAACCGGACCTCAGGTCTATCTTTGAAAACACAGTGGCTCCCTTCAGTTGGTTAATGATTCTTGGCAGAGGATACTTGTTCTTAACTGTAAACTTGTTGAGTTGTCGGTAGTCTATATATAATCTCATTGATCCATCCTTTTTCTTCATAAATAGCACTGGGCCACCCTACAAAGAAAAACTCGGTCATGAAAAACCCTTGTCAGTTAACTCTTGTAGCTGTACTTTTAACTCCTTTAACTCTGTCGCATCCATTCTATATGAAGCAATTGAGATAGGTGCCGTACCAGGGACTAACTCGATACCAAACTCAACTTCCCTAACCAGAGGTAATTCAGACAATTTTTCTGGAAACACATCCGGGTACTTACATACCACTGGCACTAACTCGATCTTCGATTCTGATACTTGAGTATTCAACATAAAAGTGAGATAAGATTCATACCCTGTTCTCAAATATCTCACTGCTGACATGGACTATCACTACAGGCGAATTGTCCAACTCACCTGATTCAACCCGAAGAACATCCCCGCTTCCACATTTCAATTCAATCTTTTTTCGACCACAATCCACTACAACACCATGAGAAGTTAACCAATCCATCCCAAGGATTACATCAAATTCATTAAAAGGCAATAACATCAAGTTAGCCAGAAAACAATGACCTCTAATTATCAAAGGAAATTTCTACACACTTGGTCAACTAACACATGTTTGCCTAACGGGTTGGACACTTTTACCATAAATTTAGTGGACTCGACTATCATATTTATACGGGATATAAATTTCATACAAATATAGGAATGGGTAGACCCCAGGTCAATCAAAGCAATGAAGATATATAATGGATAGAAAAGGTACCCGTAATAACATCATGAGACTCTGCCTCTTCACGGGCACGTATAGCATAAGTCATTGCAGGCGCTCTACCCTTGGACCTCACAATAGCATCTCTAGGTGCACCTCCACTGCTAGCCCCACTTCCCGAGTTCTTATGTGGTCTACCTCTTGAAGGAGCGTTACCCGATCTCACACTTTGATCTTTGTCTTTCTCGACCATCTCGAGACAGCTATGAATAAAATGGTCTAACGACCCACATTTAAAACAACCTCTTTCATTGCCTCGGCACTCACCGAAATGACGTCTACCACACTGTGAACATTGTAGTCTATTCGGGCAAACACTACCAACACTCGCGATAGAAGTGGTTTGGGCTTTTATCACCACGTACTACTTATTCTTACTCTTGCTTGAGAACCCCACTGACGCGTATGATCGAGTAGGAAACTCTCTCAATCTCTTAGAGGAGGTCTGATGTGACTTCTCCATCTATCTTTTCTTTGAGTCACGAGACTCGATGTCAGCTCTTCTCTTCTCTTTGGCCAACCCTTCGGCCTTGCAAGCTCTCTCGACAAGTACCACAAACTCCCTCAACTCTAATATACCAACTAATAAACGAATGTCTTCATTCAGAACATCTTCAAACCTTTTGCACATAATGGCTTCTGTAGATATGCACTCCTGCGCATATTTGCTGAGCCTCACAAAGTCAGGCTCATACTCCGTCATTGTCATACGGCCTTGCTTCAGCTAAAGGAATTTTTTCTTCTTTTGATCTATGAACCTTTGGCTAATATACTTTTTACAGAACTCCTCTTAGAAAAAATCCCACGTTACTCTCTGTCTTGGAACTACTAACACGAGGGTATTCCATCATTGATAGGTCAAATCTCGTAGGAGTGACACTACACACTTCATACACTCCTTCGGCGTGCACGATAATTCGTTAAATTCCCTGATGGTATTTTTCAACCAAAACTTGGCCCTCTCTGGATCATCATCAATATTTGCTCAAAATTCCTCGGCCCCATGCTTACGGATTTTGTCTACTGGAGGTTTCTCTCTTCTAGCCATTTCTGCTCCTTGAGGAGCTATAGGGATGGGTTGAGGAATTTGGGGAGGTGGGGGAGGTGGAGTATTTGATTCGCACAAATAAACTCCGAGTACCAGGCGTCCATCATATGGAGGTAAGCTTCTCTAGCCCCTCTGCCCTGACACATTATCACGGGCCTATCATCAACTGGTACGGTCCCTTCAGCAGGAGCCAGCACATTACTTTCCATGTCATCCGCCGTAGCCACATCAGGATCCGTTTACTATATATAAAAACACAATTTATCTCGTCAAGATTCGTCACACTATCAATATACAATTATGGCATGTATAGCTAAACTCGTACTCATGCTAGGTTAGTCCTAGAATCGACTACACCATAGTTCTAATACCATAAAATGTAACACCCCTTACCCAAGTCTGAGGCTAGGACTGGGCACGAGGCATTATCTGACTCAAATGGATGCATACAATCATTTTCGAGCCATGAAAACTAAGTCAAATTTAAAACCTTTCGTCCTTAACCTAAAAATTCTCAGTATGGACCTACAAGGCCCAAATTACCCTTAGGAAACTATCCGGGATTAAACCGGACGTCTTTGAAAACTTTGAAAAGAGTCACTTGAGATAGGAGCATACACCCATGTGGAAAGTCGACACGCCCGTGTGGCCATAATGACATGGTTGTGTTGAAGGCACGTGTGGTTCATACAGCCAGCACAAGGAGACATACCCGTGCCCCAAACCCATGTGAATTAAATTCCAACTTCGAACCTATAGGGGTTTCCACACGGCCTGACACACGCCCGTGTCCATGGCCCGTGTGTCTTAGCCAGTGTCTAAAAACCTTGACATTCTATTTTTGAGGTCACCAACCCATTAAGGGCACACGGCCAAGGCACAAGCCCATGGCTAGAGGCCGTGTCCTCCACACGGCTGAGACACACGGCCGTGTCTTTGCCCGTGTGTTTACTACCATGCATACTAACTTGCAAATTTGAGGTACAGAGGACACACGGTCGAACAACACGCCCATGGGGCTGCCTGTGTGTCACACACGGCCTAGACAGATGCCCGTGTGTCTATCCATGTGGACGATATAAGGCTATCTATCAAGCCTATTTGCCACCCTGAACAAAATCTAACACTACCCATCATACCAAAGTCTAACATAACATGATTTCTTAACCAAGCAACCATAACTAAGGCTCATACACTTTCACATATACTTAACCAACCAACAATTTCACATTCATGAAAAGACTTTCTTGCATTCATATAACAACTTTTAATATTAGCCGTAATTCATGGCCTTATACAAAATGAGTCAAATACTAGAGTAAGCCAACACATTTGGCCCCAAAATAATGTGACACTGAAACAAAATCAAAGGATCCTATACATGCCATAATCAAAAATAAAAGAACTAACTATACCAAGTGCTTCAAATGATAGTGTGACTGGATTCTCCGACATAATGTGATGATCCACGAGCTACTTTGGCGGCACTATAAGAAAATGGAAGGGAAAAAGGAGTAAGCATAAAGTTTAGTAAGTTGCTTGTAAATAAACATCAACTAATTACCATACATCAATAGCCTCCTAACATTTCATGCTTGTTCATGAATACAATAAATAGACATAAGCACAATTTACTCATCACCATCCAATACAATTCATATAGCATATATTGAGTCCACAAATCATGCATTTCAAGTAAGTACTTGTACCACTCACCACATGGTTATAACTTTTCTCATTTCAACATAAATTCATAAATCTTCTGTTGAACCATTTAGAATACTACAGGATACTCAATAGCCCCAAACATGGGATAAGATGCCGACGCCATGTCTCAGGCATGGTCTTACACTGGCTAGCACATCAAAGTCGATGCCATGTCCTAGACAGGTCTTACTCTGAGTTTCATTTATCAAGGTCAATGCCATGTCCCAGATAGGTCTGAAACTGGCTCTCGTCTATCAGTGTCGATGCCATGTCCCAGACATGTCTTACATTGACACACAACAAGCTGATGCCATGTCCCAAACAGGTCTTACACTAGCTTATATATCCTGAGGCCGATGCATGTCCCAGACATGTCTTACACTGGCTTTCGTAATGTGGTCGATGCATATCCCAGACATGTCTTACACTGGCACACATACCACCCAATATCATGGTATGAATATCCAAGTCTATCCTAAATGTTTAACTAGAAGTCCTTACTACATAAATTTCTCAACATGCATTCTCATATTCACAATCAAAACAATTTATGCAATATCAATTCAATCACACATCATAATAATATAGTTGCATTATTAACATACAACTTACCTCGGATTACAAAATGCGAGCAACTAATCAGCTCAATCCAGAAGAATGGTTTTCCCCCGGTCCAAGTTCGGTTTTCATGTTTCTTGATCTAAAATAATAAAAATTCACTCATTTAATCTCTAAATAAACTTAAGCAATCATAAATTCACATTTTTTGCAAAATGACCATTTTACCCCTAGGCTTGAAAATGAATTTTTATTGAATTTCTTCAAGTCTTAAGCCTAGCCGACCCCTTTTTACTCTTATAGTGACCTAAAATTCCCATTATCTCACAACACTACTATCCATTTTACAAACTTTACAAAATTGTCCTATTAGGGTTTTCATGAGAAATCTTTTCACAAAAGTTGTTTACTACACAACTAAGGTTCATTTTCTTCCATAAAAAATCAGCAAACATCATGAATTCTTTCATGGCAAGTCCCTAAACTATCAACCATTTTGGAAAATGGTCCCTCCATTAGATAGCTCATGCCATAAGGGTTTCAAAAGTACCAAAATTATCAAAAATAGGCATCTAAATCATTTACTTGAGAGAGAGATGAGTGGTTGAGAATTTCAAGCTTCCAAAACCCTTAGAATATCTGAAATTTTTAGTGGAGAAGAAGATGCTAAAAAAATATGATAGCTTTTCTCTTTATTTTATTTATTTATCAAATAGGTCACCTACACTCACCTAACATTGACCATTTGGTCAAATCTTGTCCCTATAGCCGACCAAGCTTCCTTTAAGGTTCTAATTGCACTTTAAAGACCCTCAATTATGGTTCTCTAGCTATTTGGTTTATCTATCAAGTAAAATAGAAGTTTTACCCTTTATGCATTTTAGTTATTATTCGGAATTAAGCTCACAAACGCTAAAATTAGTTCACAAAGATTTTCATGCACATATATAATCATAATATAACACCAAAATAATAATGAAATAATTTTTACAACTTTAAATTTGTGGTCTCAAAACCACTATTCTGACTAAGTGCAAAATCAGGCTGTTACCCACTTAGTACGAGTCACTTCATAAGAAACAGTCGTTAAGACATATTAAATAATAATACATAGAATAATCGCATTCAACTAACAATTCCATGTATCGATTTTTCAAATTAACTATCAATAGTACAACACATTTCACATTAGGAATTTCAAAATATCAATATCATAGTTTACTCATCCATATATATATATGTATTTAAGTCATCTTAGACATTCAAGCTGAGTATGCGCATGCTTTTATAAATGTCATACATTTTCGGTTTTGACATAAAAGATCCTACCCTACTGCTATAAACGACAATTGGAGTTCCCCAAAACTCTAACTACCAACACACTGGATTGTGGATTAGCCTTTGCAAAATAACTGCCAATGGCCGTAGACATGCAGTAAAAACATAGTAGATGGAATCTACCACGGCTGTGGGTAGATAGCAAAATGATACCGGTAAAATCTACCATGGACGCACAACATGTTTGCAGGTAATAGTTGCCAATGGGTTGTGGACGCACAACAAAAATGTTGCAGGTGGAATCTATCTATGGCTGTGAGTACACAACAAAATAAATACAGACAAACTGTCATTCCTTTGCTCATTACGTCCCACCCTATGCAATGCAATATGGCATCTCTAATAATCAATACAATATCATTTAATATGCTTTCAGTAGAACAATATAGAAGCAAATAATATGCCCATAATGATTCGATTTAGTAGTAATTAATATGCTTGTGACAAATCAATTCGGTAGAAAAAATTATTATATTTATGTGTTCGATTTAAAGGTGACATACGTCAAACTATACATACAATTACAAATTCCAAAACAATAAACATATGTATTGTTCACAATTCATGGACATATATATAGATATCACATTAAATCAGTCCACCAAATCATTGATTCTAACATAATTCATACTATTAGGGGCTCAATTGAATAAATTAAAGTACTAAAAATAGTTCAAATATAATTTAGGGACTAAATTGATCAAATCTTAAAATTTCTAGGCAAAATAGTAGAATCTGAGAAACTAGGGACACTGGCCATGTGGAAAGCCCTGAACCATGTGGCTAGGCCATGTGACAGACTGTAGTCGTGTGGTATTTGCAAATTCAACCACAGGGGAGAAACAACAATGTGGAAGGCTGTGTGAAAGGTCCTAAACTGTGTGAGTATCAAAATAATAAAGGGGACATGGCCGTGTTGCCCACACATATAGCCCACACGCCAATGTGGAAACCCGTGTGCCCTATCCTAGGCATGGTTTTACCCCGATTCACTTGTAACATAACACACACTTGTCACCAAGATCTCGAGCAATGTTCCTCAAGTTCGAATCTGTTTTGAGGTACCTAAATGGGTCATTCAAACAAAATTTATGTTGTAATTAATAATGAATTCCAAGATTCTTCAATATTATCGAGAGTTTTAAGGTTTCAAGATTCTTCAATATTATCGAGAGTTTTAAGGAAAAATTGAGAAAGATCGTTTAATATATTGCAAGATTTTTGTTAGATAGAAAATCTATAAAGTTTGCAGATCAACTTCAGGATTTAAAGCATACTTACCGCTTCTTGGCGAAGATTGGGGGTTTCTAACAATGATAACGGTTCCTGTTGAAAATAAATTGAAATCAGGGACTTATCTTAATTCGAGAGCAAAAGTAAATTTCAACAATAGGGAAAAGTATTTGCGAAGAAGAGAATGGAAAAAAAGTGGATAGTAATAGGGGGAAGGGAAAAAGAATTCCAATTAGGGTTTGAAAAGAAATAAAAAAACTATGTCTAATTAAGAAAGATTAAACTAAATAGCTAGGTTTTACAAACCTTAAAGAGGCTGCATGGTAATTTACCCATGCTACCAAAATTAAAAGAAAAATGAAGCTTGGTGTGACTTGAACTTAGGAATATAAGGGGGAAATGCAAAGGCTTAACCATTGGGCTTCTACCCATACTTATTAAGTTTTTCCTCCAATTTATATTTATTTTAGAGTGGCTTTCATCCTAGTTTGCTAAAAATAAAAGAAAAGAAATGAGAGATGAATGGATAGAACTGAGGATCTATAGGGAGCGCATTAACTACATAACCACCAAGACTAAGTCATTTCTTGCTTATTTATTTCATCCAACCCTATATATTTTGGGGTGTTACAGTTCTGAAACTTTACTTGGTTCAAATAGATGAGGATACTATTCACAAAATATGTCTTTCAATTCTTATGTGGTGTCCTCCGTGTTATGGTTCCACTACAGTACTTTCTCAAGAAGGATTTGTTTCCTTCCTAGAATCTTTAATCACGATCTAGATTTTGCACAGGTTCCTCCTCAAATGAAAAATCTGGTCATACCTCATTCTCATCGATTGGAATAATTTGGGCTCAACATGGAGACATAGAAGATGTCATGAATTGGATCCATCTCTGGAGGTAATTCTAAATGATACGCAACTGAACCGACTTCTTTAAGAATTTTATGAGGTCCTATGAACCTAGGACTTAACTTACCTTTTCTTTAGAATCTTCACACCTTTTTCCATGGGGCCACTTTCAATAAGACTTGACTGTACTCAATGTCTTTCCTTTTAAATCTTCATATCTTAAACTCCTTTTAGTTTATCCTAAATCAGTTTGATTTTCCTCTCAGACTCTTGCACTAACTCAATACCCAAAACTTTCCTTTCACCCAGTTCGGTCCAACACAAAGGTGTTCAGCATTTGTGACATTACAAGGCCTCATAAGGTGCCATAAGGATACTTGATTGGAAGCTATTATTGTATGAAAATTAAGCCAAATTCAGATGCTCTTCTTAACTGCCTCGAAATTTGATAATGTAGCCTATTAACATATCTTTGAAAATTTATATAACCCATTCAAATTGCCTGTCAGTTTGCAAGTGGAAAGCAGTACTAAAATCCAAATGAGTACCTAGTGACTCTTACAGCTTATTCAAGAATCAAGAAGTAAAATAGGGATCTCGATCAGAGATAATGATATGGGCACCCTATGCAACCGCACTATCTCAAAAATATAGAACTTAACCAGGTTTTTCAATGAGTAATCTTTACGGACAGGAAAGAAGTGTGTTGACTTATTCAATCGATCTACTATTACCCAAATTAGATCTTTCTTAGTGGGTGTTAAGGGTAACCCATTAACAAAGTCCATCGTTATTCACTCCCACTTCCACTAAGGTATTTTGATAAGTTGTAACAACCTAGAAGGGAACTGGTGTTCTGACTACCAATCCATACCTATAATTAAATCAAACTCCCCAAATGGTAACTCTATAAGGTCTACTGGAAACACTACCACTTAAACCTCCAACAGAAATCTCCTATAAACTTTATTTATAATAACTGACTATCCTAAGGAGCTTACTATGGTTACATCAATAATGGTTTCCTCTACCAAAACACCTAATTTATCAGACATATTACATGCAACATACGAATGGGTGGATTCTATTTCAATCAAGGCAAAGTTAGAGATTGAATTAAGGGTAAAAATACTTGTCATGACATCAGACAAATTCCTTTCCTTACGACCCCTAACGATGTTAAACAAGGGTTGGTTGCTTAGCCTCGATTCTAATCGTGCCTGTTGCTACAGTATTTGCAGCCCTATTTTGCAAACATCCCCTCGGAGTAGCTAGCCCGCTCCCTGATTTTGGGTTGAAGTTCTTGCTTGATTACTCGAGCGAGAACAATCTTTCATCAAATGCTCCATTAGTCCAAATTTCAAACAAGCACCCATTTTCTTCTAACAATCTCCTATGTGGCAGTTTCCACAATATTTATTGTGGTAAACCTTACACCTAGAGTTAGTTATTGTGCCCCTTATCTGCGGTCTACCCTCTCTAGATCATTTTACAGGATGAGAGTTTGAACTAGTGGAACCCAAATCTCTTTGAACAGGGACCTTACTTTTCTCTTGTTGTTCATGATTCACTAGTTTAATCACTTTCACTATTTTGCCTTTCTCCACTGGGGTCTAAAACACTTGTTTTTAGTGTGAAGCAACTTGAATCTTGAGGTCAAAACGCATCCCATTTTTGATCCTCAAGCATTTATCCTACTTCATGGTGCCATACCTTGAGAATATCCGATGAGCCTCAGGAGTTCAGCCTCATATTCTGCCACGGACTTGTCTCCGTGTTTTGGCTCGATAAATTTGAGCCTACAAGCCTCCGCATACCTAGTGCCCACATACTTTTTCTAGAAGGCCTCTTGAAAGTATTTTCAATTTATGCGGTCAACTTGCATACCTTTTACAACAAACGACCACCAATGATATGCCTCCTCTCTTAGCGAGGACATAGTGCTCTTCAACTTCTGCTCTGAAGTACAGTCTAAATCCTTCACAATTCTCTCCATCGACTCCATCCAATACCATTGGATTTGTTCCAGTAACACCTTTGAACATTTCTAACCCATTCGTTCGGAGCCTCTCCACAACAAATCCCTGGCTCTCTAATCCAGTTTGGTCTCTAGCAACCCTTTGTAAGACCCTCAACATCACCTGGGTCATCGTGTCGTCACCGTTTTCATTCTCAACATAATCTTCCTTTGGTATTGGGTTTTCTCCCTGGACAATGGGTAACTCTATAGTTGCAGCCCTACATGGCCAACCCCTACCACGTCTGCCTTGAGTGTTCATATTGATTTTCGAAAGTTTTAAATCTGAAGTATATCTAAAGTTTTCAAACAAAAGTTGAAGCAATATTTATCCTCCTAAATGCTCACAATCTAAAGTTTACAATTTATCCAAATTTTTAATAGTAATCTTGGATTTAATTTCCTACAGAAAAATAAATTTTTCAAAAATCTTGTGGCATGATTTTTCCCAAAATACCCCTTTTCGATGCATGCATGCAAACATATTTCAAAATTTCACAAATTTATAAAAACTAGGCACTTATGCCACCAAATGTAACGTCCCCAACCCGGCTTACACGTTAGACTTGAATTTAGAAGATTACATTAGCCACTAAAATGGCCTAGTAAGCTATCGAAGTTTTGAAAACAAATAGTTTTAAACAATTGTTTAGCTTTAGAAGAAAACTTAGTTTATTATCAATTTATTTATTACTCTAAATTTCAGTATTGTTTAGTATGTGAATTATTGATGTCTGTCTTCTTGTGTTGTGTACATGTGTATTCACTGAGCGTTCTCGAGCTCATCTCTTCACTTTCTTCTCCCTTCACGATAAGTAGTGCATGGGATAACGAGGAGGGCAGCAGTTCAATGATCCATCCCACAAACTTTGTTTCTACAATATGTGCGCCAAGCTTATAAAATCCCAAGAAGGGAATGTGGGACATTTCCAGGCTAGAGACTTGGAATGGAACTTAGAATAATTTTAGACAATTTAAAAACAATTTTTTGGAGGGTTGTAATTGGATTTTTTGGTCTATTTTAAATTTTTGGATTTTTCATCTCTGTGTTTGCTTGTTTGGCTGAATTTGTTGTTTGAATTATATGATACTGCCCATATGAACTAACGAGACATTTTGTAGCTACAGCTTGCTGAAATCTAGGTACGCCTTATTCCACTTATTATATGACTTATAGTTTAATTTAGAAAAGCATGCTCTTAGGAGTAAATGCTTGTACGAAATCTTTTGTTTATGTATGGTGAGTATGGATGGTTGGTGCGATTTGTGGTAGCTTTTCAGAAAATCACCTCGGTGGCTATTGTGTCGCTCGAAATTTGGGTTGGCTCGTCGTGGTCAAGTTTGGGCTGTCATATAGATCTTTACTCGACAAATCCAAATTCGAGCCCGATTTAAATTTTTTTTACCATAAAAGGTCATATTAGTTTAAGAACTTGATAATTTTCTAAATTTAATCTTTAAATTTAGATTCCATTCAAGTATACTAAAATGATATTATTAAATTCTACTATGCCATCACCTGATTTTTTTAATTAATATTTTAATATATTTATTGTATTTTTTAGATTTTAAAAATTAAAAGTGTTACATCATCCGAATCCAAGTTCATGACAAAATTTCCCAATTTTATCAAAGACAAATGTAGACCAAGATGAATAAAATTTATTTCATTTCGGACTAAATATTGGTTTATCCAATCTTAGTAACCTTAATGAAAATATTGTTGCTTTGTTGATTGCAGGTTCCGTTAGATTATCGTGTCTACAATTCAAAAACATGAATTGCACGAGAAACCTTATCATAACAGGATAATCACTCTTCTTAGGAATTTCCATCCCTCAATTCTTCAACCAATATTGGAACCCATCCCATCATGACCTCGCTCACACCAATGCAGCCTGAGTAAGTGTTTTTATTTATAAAAAAAAACTCCAATCCCATAATATTCAATGATAAAATAGGGTAAAATAAAGTGAATGATTTTTGTAGTTCAATCCATTCGTGAAAACCGAGTTCTCACTACCGATAATGGTGGGATTGACGGTGGCGGTGATCTTAGACAACACGATAAAAGTGGAGAGATCGATGAAAGATAGAGGGATGCCATGGGGGGTTAAGTTTTGATCATTTATAGGAGATAATAGAATTGAAGAATTTTATACTTTGCCTTTTAATTGTAATAGGTTTTCTCCTCCAACCTAAATTTCCCAAAATTAGGCTTGGTAATTGCATATATTTTACCCATTTTTCCTTTGATAAATATGGGTAGTAGGAAACGAAAATCCAGCTGCATGTTCCGCCCTTATCCCAGCAAAACCTACCTCGATCGCTTAATCAATAGCATAGGTATAAATTTTTTTGATGACATTGTAACTCCTATAATTATATTTATTTTGCAAACAAATTTTGTTTTGTTTTGCATTCTATGTTATTAAGAATACTTTTCTTAAACTTAATTATTTTTAAAAATACACTTCAACAAAAAATATTGCAATGTGATAACATTTTATGCATTTAGGCTTACGATATAATTATTTTTAGAATACTGCTGAACCATATACTATTTAACTATTTTGTTTATTATTTATTTAATTTTTTTATTTATAAAATTGGCATAATAAAAATTTTAATAATCAATATTTATACATTGTATCAATTTAATTTTGATTCTAAAAATAACCTTTAACTTTTACACCTTGTATAATTTGATTTTCTTTTTAGTTTTGTTTTTTTATGGCTCTTTCACCTTAAAAGCTAAAAAAATAAATTTATCAATTAAATTTGATCCAAAATATATTAAAATAAAAAATATAAAAATTTAATATAAAAATTTTATCTTTTTCTTTTGGTTTTAAATTTAACCATGTAAAAAATACAAAATTGCACTATATATATGTTAGGGAGTTGAATTTTTTAGAATAAAGATTAAATTGACGCAATGTATAAATGATGAGAGCTAAAATTACTATTCTGTCAATATTAAAAACTGTCAAAGTTTTACAAAATGTTCGGTTATGGAATACATCAAACTGGTTGAATCAAAAAACGATGGTTTAACCCAATAGCCTATATACTAAACAAGCCGTCATTGCAATGAATTAGTGAATCCTCCTTCGGCTTACGTACTAAGCCGTGGCATTAGCTAGCAGGTATGATAGTTTAACATAACTATCAATCAAACAAGCCCTTCTCGAGGAAAAACCGAGAACAAGTTACCTAAAAATCATTGTATAAACGAAGAAAATCCTCCCTAGATTAAACTCAAACATTATGAAACTCCAACTTAAGGCCTCATTGGCCTTACAATAAGGACTAATCCCTCATTGGCGCTATCATAGTTATGTTTCAGGGAAAACGTCAGACTCCTAGGATTAATCCAAGTTAGAAGTCGCCGAGTTGATAAGATAACTTCTGGCTTTATGTGATATCCCTAATTTAACCCTAGTCGGGAAGTGGTTTCGGGACCACGAAATCGAGTCACAAAAATATTTAAATACCTTATTCCATGCCAAATATATGTGAAAATGCATGTGTAAATTTTTAATTCTTTGATTTAGTTAATTTGAATGTGAATTGAAATAAAAAGGACTCATGTGAAAGGATTCAAATATATGTGGCTAATTTTAAGAGATTAATAAAAGAATGAAGTAAAATAAATGGAGTTGCATGTCAAATATCCATTTTCTAAAGTTAGTGGCCGGCCATGCTTTGAATGGAATTATTGTTTTTTTTTGTATTTTAATTGTAAAATAAAGCTTAGTGGAATGTTATTATAATGGTGAATTAAATAATAAAAGAATTTGATGAAAAGAACAAGGTAGCTCTTTTGTGTTCTTTTTAGCCAAAAATCAAATAAGAGAGGGGAGAAAAGTCTAAAACCATTCGGCACTTTGATATTCTTCATGAGGTGAGTTTCTTGATTAAAATTTGATGGAAATTTGATGTTTTTGGGATGGATGTTAAGCTAGTTAGGCAACCAAAGGTTCAATTTTTTTTTTGTTATGTGGTTATATGTGCATTTCGGCCATGGTCTTTGCTTGAATTTGAGATTTGTAATGTGATTTTCCTAAATTGTCTATGAATTTTTGGTTGTTGATTTCATGGTAATGGTATATTGAATCCATGATTTGAATCCATGAAAATTTAGTAAGGTTGCATTCGGCAACTTGCTTGGAATTATGAAATGATGTCCAAAATTTGTAATTCATGCTTAAATATTGAAATAGAGCTTACAATTAATAGAACCATGTAATAATTGAGGATTTTATGTGTTAAATTTTGGATGTTGGAGTTTTAGCTTTGAAATAGTTGTTAGATGAGTTATAAAGTACTAAAAATTGGAAAGAGAAAGAGCTTAAGGCATGGTTAGTATTCGGCCATGATGAGAAGTAAGAAAATGAATGTTGTGGTTGAGATGATTGAGGTGGTGATCTCGAAGCTAAGTGATTATCGGCTAGGGTGTTATGTATATTTAAGTGCCGAGTGTGGACAAAAACATTTAGTAGAATAATTGTTAATTATATGCTTGAGTGTACGGTTTGTAAGAAGTAAATTTATGGATAAGCTTGATAGATGTTGTTGAGGCTAATTTAAGAGCTTTGTGGCATATAATCCTTAGAAAAATTATGTTTGTGGTTATAAAAGATTTTGGGCATTCGGCTACTCAAGGAAAGATGAGAGACATGCTTATATGTTTATATGCGTATTACCGAACATGATTGTGAATAATGATACTAATAAAATGGTTTGTAAGTTATTAATAAGGGTTTTTGACATAGATACTTGTAAATAAGACAAATGCTACATATTTGGAACCCTTACATGGTATTTCAGCTTTAGTTAATTATTTTAGAAATTGAAGCTAAATGTTATAAGGAATAAGTGTATTTCTTGCTAACCGAATTATAATATAATCGAATGTGGTTTTACACAATAGTGATGTGATAAGTTTAAATTTGGTTCATTAGCTCAAGAACTCAAGGAAACAAAGTCGGATCGTGGAAAAAGGGAAATTGGTCGAATAGTCGGAATTGACGTACATTAGCGATCGAGGTAAGTTTTAAGTATTAAAGCCTATAATGTGATTGAGTATGATATGTTAAGCACATATTAAAAGAATCATAACTCTATTGTAAATTTTTATGCATATAGCCTAATGGCTATTATGAAGTATTGGTAAGTTATTGATATGATATGTTGCCAAATGGATATGATATTATGAAGTGCTAAAAGGATATGTCAGAAGAGTAAATTTGTGATAAACCTGCTTAGGACAGCAGCAGTAACATGAATTTAGAAAATCACCATAAATTGTTGGAGTTGAATTAGAGGCTGAATAAATTATTAAATTAAAGCTTAATGAGTCTAGTTTCTTATAAAAGAAACCGTGTAAGAAAATGAATTTCTGATAATGAGATATTTAAAGTTGTGTGAGACAGTGCAGAATGACACTGTAATCCTCTGTTCTGTTTTTAGAAAATCATTATAAATTGTACAAAAATTGTTAAAAGACAAAATTTATATGCCTTAGTGAGTCTAGTTTCAAATGAAATAAACAAGAACATATTTTGAATTTTGTACAATGAGAAATTTGATTTGTAGTGAAGAATGGTCAGAATAGTCAAACAGTGAAATAGGGGAAACTTTAAGAAAAATCTGGTATTGATTGGCCAAACCAAAAATTCTGAAAATTTTATGGATAAAATATATATGAGTCTATTTTCAGGGAAAATTAACGGCACTTCATTTGGAGTTTCGTAGCTCCATTTACGAATAATTTAATGACTGTTGCTCAGGAAAAACAGCTTGTGCTGAATTTGTGATTATGTTGTAAACCTTAATAAAACTATTTGAGTTGCTTATAA
Source organism: Gossypium hirsutum (assembly GCF_007990345.1). Classification (NCBI taxonomy): domain Eukaryota; kingdom Viridiplantae; phylum Streptophyta; class Magnoliopsida; order Malvales; family Malvaceae; genus Gossypium; species Gossypium hirsutum. Next base: position 65,132,068 of record NC_053425.1, on the reverse strand, counting down.
GCTATCGATTAAATATTGGTAATCAAAATACCAAATCCGTATTAAAGTGAAGCTATAAGCCGTAAATGACTAGTATACCTAGTCAATTTTGTTATGATGAAATTGATGTACAAGATATGTATATGTGATAAGGCCTAATGGCTGATGTGATGAATGTAAAAGTGTATATATGTGATAAGGCCGAATGGCAAATGTGATGAATGTGAAAGTGTATATATGTGATAAGGCCTAATGGCCGATGTGATGAATGGGAAAGTGTATATATGTGATAAGTCCCGAAGGACATTTGTGCCAGTACTATATCCGGGTTAAGATCCCGCAGGCTTTATGCGAGAATATTATTCTGAATTAATGTCCGTAGGCTTCGTGCTCGTGCTATATCCGGATTTTAAAGACCCGAAGATTCAAGTAAGACTTTGATATTGAGTATCCGCAGTAAGTTACCATCAAATAAGTATTACGTATTTAAAGATGTTCAGGTACGTATTACTTACTCGTCGGTGGATTGATTTCAAAGTGAATTATTAGTATCAAGAAGGTATGTAAATGTGATCAATATTTTAACTCCAAATATGAGAATGATCTAATTGGTAATGGTATGCTTGTATAATGAAGTATGGGATGAAATATTCTTATGTATTAGTGCATATTCTGCCCAAAAGCCTTATGATTTGAGTACGGGTTGGGTTCAGCTAGATATGCCAGTACAAGGTAAGGATTATATTCTGTAAACTTACGTATATGTAATAAGGAATATGTTTGGTTCTTTAGGTGCCTACAGTAATTTAATACTTGTCATGTTGAAATACTTGAAAATATGGATGTGATTATGAACAAGTGGAAAGGATTATTGAAAGTTGTAAATTGGTGAAGAATGTGCTTTGGAAATATTCGACCATCTAGGTCACTATTGTACGAAAGTATATATATGTGATAGTTAAGTGATGCGTTTATTGATATTATAGTTTGAGATGAAGCTCTAGATTAACTTCATCGAACAGTTGAAATGAATGACCAAAGATATTGAATGAAAACACTTTGCGACTTAAAGCTCAAGGCTAAAGAAAGGCGAATTAAATTATGTGAAATTTTGGCTAGGTATATTGGGTCAAATGAGATTTTACCTAGAGTAAGTATATGTGAAAAACGTCATTGATTCAACAAAATTATTGTTTTGCTTAAAACTTACTAAGCTTACGAAAGCTTACTCTGTTCGTTCATGTTTTTGGTCTGTAGGTTGTGGATTCTGACTACTAGCTCGGGGATCGTCAGCACTTCATCACACTATCTACCATTATGGTAGCCATGAGATTGGATTATCTTATGACATGTATAGAATAGACTAGTAGCGAAAGAATAATTTGGTTATTGTATATAAGCCATGCGAAGATGGCATCTTTTGAATGTTTACTTATAGAAGTTTACATTTTATCCCTGGCTGTGTTTAGTGTTTATCCAAATGGATGATCTAAAAAAAAAAGAAAAAAAAAGTTTTACTGTTCTGTCATGAGTTACAAGTCCGGTAATGCCCCTTACTTATTCCGGCGATGGTTACGGGATAGGTGTGACAGCCCAAAATTGACCCTAGTCGGGAAGTGGTTTCGGGACCGCTAAACCGAGTCACCGAAATGTTTGAATGTGATATTTATTGTCTAGAATATGTAATTATGAATGTGTGAAAATTTCAAGCTTCGATTTAGTCGATTGCATGTGATTCAGTTAGTAGGATTTGTGTGACACTTTTGAAATGTGATAGGCTAATCTATAAGGATCTAATAGTGCATGTAATAAAAAGGGAGGACTTGCATGTCAAATTCCCCCCCCCTAATTAGTAGTGGCCGGCCATGCTATGAGTGGAAACATGTCACAAACATGTTATGTTAGTGAGGTATGTTAGGAAAAATAAAATAAGGAGTATGGGTAATAAAGAAATGGAAAAAAAAAGAAAGAATGTGTGTGAGTGTTCCCCCCCCATTGCCGTGAGTTAAAGAAAAGAAAAAAAAATTTGTTCATCCTTTTTCATTTCTTTTGGCCAAAAATTCTAAGGAAGGAGGAATTCATTTCTTTTGGCCGAAAATTCTAAGGAAGGAGGAAGGAGTTCTTGCTTCATGTTTGGTTTGGAAGAGGATTAGGAGGAGGTTTGGCCATACTTGTATCTAGATTAAGGTATGTTTGAGGTTGTGCCATGAGATTCATGCATGTTTTTAGTTGCTAGCTTGAGTTCTAATTAGCCCATGGTTCAAATCTTTGCTATGTCATGGGGATGATATTCGGCCTAGGTGGATTTTGTGTTAATGCCATTGCATGCTAAATATGAAGCTTGTTAATGATACATGTGATGGTGGATTGATGACTCTTGGATTTTCTTTTTAGCATTTTTGAGTGAGACATTAAGTTCTTTGTTTAACCATGACCAAAATTGAAATGGTATGGTGTTGTGATGTATTCGGCCATGGTATATCCATAAGTATGATTTATGCTTATTGCATGGTAGGTAAGATTTGTGTTTTGGATTTATGTTCATGTTTAGTTATAATCAACTTTGAGATTCGGCTCTTGCACACATATATATATGTTTGCACATGACGTATTGGTATGACATATACAATATCTCAAGGTATATATTTACATATGATGGTGTTTCGGTTATGGAGTACATGATGGATGCGTATTGAGTTATAATATGTAATGCATTAGTTAGTAAAAGGTATGCCATTTGTGTGTGGTATTGAGTATATAATTGGCCTCAACATAGACATGCATAATCGGCCACATGAATGAGTACATAGGTTGATGTGTTGTTCGGCCATAGGTAAGCATATTGAAGGCTTTATCTTGACTTAGAAAATTCGGCTAAGGAGAGTATTAACTAATGTGTTGAGTTTGATTCATGATTCCGTACATATGTGACTTTAATGTCTAATGAATATATGTGGGCCAAGTACCTTGAGTTCCTCTTTTCGATGCTCAAATGATTAAATAAATTTATTTGTTAAATTAAGCTCAAGAGCAAAGGGGAACTAAATCCGATAAAGGGAAGGAAAATGTTGTCGAATAGCCATCGGAACCGTTCGACAACATCCGAGGTAAGTTTTCGAGTAATGGGACTTAAATTATGATTCGATTAGATTATGTCTTAAGTAAATCAAAATCATGCTCTTATATGTGGCTATTGAGCCGAAATTGTAAATGTGATAAGTGTCTTGTGTTTGAGCTTTGGTAATGAAAATGAAATATGAATGTCTCATGATTTATTGATATATGTGCATGGTTACTCGAATGATATCCGGGCTAAGTCCCGAAGGCTTTTGTGCTAAGCGACTACATCCGGACTAAGATCCGAAGGCATTTGTGCTAGCGACTATATCCGGGCTAAGTCCCGAAGGCATTTATGCTAGTGACCATATCCGGGTTAAGACCCGAAGGCCTTGTGCGAGTGGCTATATCCGGCTAAACCCGAAGATGCTTGATTTGGGAACGAGCGATCTTGCTGTAAAAATTTAAATTAATACGCTCGTAAAATCCCAGCGATGAGGTATGTTTCGTGTGTGCTTTGAATTAGTTGATCCCTTACAAATCTGTATTCGCTCAGTCGATAAATGAGCTACCGGCCTTTGGCTAAGTTGATCTTTTGTGTATGAACATAAGGGTTGGTAATGTGAAGTAAGTATGATATTGAAAATTTGTGCATATGAAATTATCCGTTTAGCTATATGAATGCTATACTTTTGTTGTGCTGGAATCCCTTGCTCAAAACTTACTAAGCATAAATTGCTTACTCCGTTTCTTTGTTTCTCTGTTTTATAGATTCTGGCTCGTCAGCTATCGGACTCGGGATTTTTGGAAGTCGAAGTCTCCCACACTATCAAAGCCCCCTTTTGGTACAATTTTGGTTGAACTTTGAAATGGCATGTATAGGACTACCCTTTTGTTGTTGGTCATGTACCCTTCGGTTTTGTGTAAATTTGGATACCCATGCGAAAATGGCTTAAATATACTTTGATCATAGCATTATAATCGTTTTGTATGTTGTCCGTCGAGAGGTATGGAAATGTTGGTAATGGTTAGCCATCGGAAGGGTTATTCTTGATCACTTTTGGAATATGTATGACAAACTCTAGTTGATCCATGGAGGATCATGAAATAGGTAAAGTTTACCTTAAAAAAACAGATGCTGGCAGCAGCAGTGATGTGGATGTGAAAAATCACTAAAAATAGTAGAAATGGAATTAAATAGTGAATAAATTATGTAAACTAACCTTGATGAATCTATTTTCATAGGAAAGTAACGAAACGATCATATGGACAGTATGTTAAGAGATATTCAGGTTCTCGTGAGACAGGGCCAGAACGGTTTCTGGATTCCCTGTTCCGACTTTAGAAATTCATTATAAATTAACCAGAGATAATTAGAAGTCATGCCATATATGCATAGATTCCTTTTGAGTCTAGTTTCTATAGAAACAAACGACATCAGTATTGAATCCCTGTACAGGGAGATATCCAAGTCGTAATGCCCAAAGGTCAGTGTAGTCGATCCCTGTAACATGGGAGACTTTGACTAATAAACTGTACTAATTGGTCCGACCAAAAATTCTAGAAAAAAATTTATAGATGCATATATGAGTCTAGTTTCAGGGAAAAATCACGAAGCTTATTTTCGAGTTGTGAAACTCAAGATATGATTTTTAAGGTGACAGTGAAGCAGTTAGCCAGCTTGCCTGGAAAATTTAAAATGGATTGTGCAAAGAAGTGATTTAAGTCTGCAAACCCCTCGTGTTCGACTCCGGCGACGGACTCGGGTACGGGGTGTTACAATTTTATTGGTATCATAGCTATGGTTTAGTCGATTCTAGGACTACCGTAATACGTTTGGGTCTAGCTATACATGCCATTTTGCGATTATTTGATAGTGTTGTGATTTCTGACGATTGAAAATTTGTTTATTTATAGTAATGGATCCCGATCCCGACCGAGCGGTAGCTGATGATCTTGAGAGTGTGGCGCCTGCTCCCGCACAAGGGACAGCTCCGGCGGACTCTCAACCGATTGCTAGTAATCCGAATGACGAAGCTAGACAAGCTTTCTATAGCGTAATGAATGATTGGTTCAACCAATACATTCGAACTAATACGGCTGTTCCACAACCTCCATTCCCGACTAATGCCACCCCCGCACCTACAATACCTCCGGCAACTGACCAAATAAGGTCAAATAAGCCCCCAGTTGACAGAATCCAAAAACACGGGGCTACTGAATTTAAAGCTACGGACAGCGATGATGCCGAGCAAGCTGAATTTTGGTTGGACAACACTATCCGGGTACTCGACGAGCTATCTTGCACACCCGATGAGTGCCTAAAGTGTACTATCTCCTTGCTACGTGATTCGGCCTACTATTGGTGGAATACGTTGACTTCTGTTGTGCCTAGAGAGCAAGTAACTTGGGAGTTTTTCCAAACCGATTTTCAGAAAAAGTATATCAGTCAGAGATTCATTGACCAAAAACGGAAGGAATTTCTTGAACTCAAACAAGGTTCCATGTCGGTTACCGACTATGAACGAAAATTTGTGAGGCTTAGCCGATATGCGCGAGAATGCATTTCTTCAGAAGCTGTGATGTGTAAACGTTTCGAGGATGGACTAAATGATGATATAAAGTTGTATGTTGGCATATTGGAAATCCGAGAATTTGTGGTACTTGTTGAGCGAGCTTGTAAAGCCGAGGAGCTAAGTATGGAGAAAAGAAAAGCTGATATGGGAGCAAAGGAGTTTCGTAAGAGGTATTCGGGGAAGCCCTTCCCACAGTCATCGAAGAAATTTAGAGATGACTTAGGCCGGTCTAGGGACACTTCGGGTTTCTCTAGACGAGATCGCGATCGACCCCCTGTGAGCACACGAGTCACTTCAGTCGCCAGTGTTGGAAATGATCGTCAGGACAGAACGGAATGTCGATATTGTGGTAAATGGCATTCGGGGAGTTGTAGATTCCATGACCGCTCCTGTTACAAGTGCGGATCAGTTGACCACTTCATTAAAGATTGCCCGAGGTTGTCTGAACAGAATGTAAATCAGAGTGGGAAACCGGGTGCTACCACTGCTCGAGGTAGACCATCTAGAAATACGAGCAATGCTAGTGGTGGTCAGAGAGGATCTATGTGACAGCCCAAAATTGACCCTAGTCGGGAAGTGGTTTTGGGACCGCTAAACCGAGTCACCGAAATGTTTGAATGTGATATTTATTGTCTAGAATATGTAATTATGAATGTGTGAAAATTTCAAGCTTCGATTTAGTCGATTGCATGTGAATTTAGTCAATAGGACTTATGTGCGACATTTTTGAAATGTGATAGGTCGAAGCATAAGGACCTATTAGTGCATGAAATAAAAAGGGGGGACTTCCATGTCAAATTCCCCCCCTAATTAGTAGTGGTCGGCCATGACAAGCATGGTAGACCAAGTGTGATGGGCAAGACATGTCATAGACATGTTGTGTTGGTGCATCATGGGTGGAAAAAAATAAAATAAGGAGCATGGGCATAAAATAATAAAAGGGAATATGATGAAAACAAAAAAAGAGAGTGTGTGGTTGTTTCCCCCCCATTGCCGTGAGTTAAAGAAAAGAAAAGAGAAAATTTTGTTCATCCTTTTTCATCTTCATTTGGCTGAAAATTCTAAGGAAGGAGGAAGGAGTTCTTGCTTCATGTTTGGTTTGGAAGAGGATTAGGAGGAGGTTTGGCCATACTTGTATCTAGATCAAGGTATGTTTGAGGTTGTGCCATGAGATTCATGCATGTTTTTAGTTGCTAGCTTGAGTTCTAATTAGCCCATGGTTCAAATCTTTTCTATGTCATGGGGATGATATTCGGCCTAGGTAGATTTTGTGTTAATGCCATTGCATGCTAAATATGAAGCTTGTTAATGATGCATGTGATGGTGGATTGATGATTCTTGAATCTTCTTTTTAGCATTTTTGAGTGAGCACATATGTGCATTGGTTGCTAGATGGAGAAGAATCGGCTAGCAAGTTGTGTGCTAAGGCCGAATATAATTTTTGTATATTAATGAGTAATGCATGTGTTAAATTGATGGAAAGGGAGAGGATGCTTTACTAGTGTATATATGTGTGTATTAGCCAAGTTTTGAACTTGAAACAAAAGGGTGTTTAGTCAATACAAGTGACCATACTTGTAGAATGTATAAATATGGGCTAAGTGCCTTGTGTTCCTCTTTTCGATGCTCAAATGATTAAATCAATTTATTTGTTTAATTAAGCTCAAGAGCAAAGGGGAACTAAATCCGATAAAGGGAAGGAAAAAGTGGTCGAATAGCTATCGGAATCATTCGACAACACCCGAGGTAAGTTCTTGAGTAAAAGAGCTTAAATTATGATTTGATTAGATCATGTTTTAAGCAAACCAAAATCATGCTCTTTGTGTGCGGCTATTGAGCCGAAATTGCAAGAATGATAAGTGTCTTGTGTTTGAGTTTTGTTAACGAAAATGAAATACGAATGTGCCATGATTTACTGTTAAATGTGCATGGTTATTTGAATGATGTCCGGGCTAAGTCCCGAAGGCTTTGTGCTAAGTGACCATATCCGGACTAAGATCCGAAGGCATTTGTGCGAGATACTAATTCCGGGCTAAGCCCGAAGGCATTTGTGCGAGTTACTAAATCTGGGTTAAGTCCCGAAGGCATTTGTGCGAGTTACTAAATCCGGGTTAAGTCCTGAAGGCAATTGTGCGAGTTACTATAACCGGGCTATGTCCCGAAGGCATTTGAACGAGTAGCTATATCCGGTTAAATTCCGAAGGTACGTGATTTGGGAATGAATGATCTTGCTGTAAAAATTTCAGTAAATACTCTAGAAACATCCCAACATTGAGGTATGTTTCGTATGTGCTTGAATTTAGTTGAGCCCTTACAAATAAGTATTCGCTCAGTTGATAAACGAGCTACCGGCCTTTGGCTAAGTTGATCTTTTGTGTATGTACATAAGGGTTGGTAATGTGAAGCAAGTATGATATCGAAAATTTGTGCATATGAAATTATCCGTTTAGCTATATGAATGCTATACTTTTGCTGTGCTGGAATTCCTTGCTCAAAACTTACTAAGCATATATTGCTTACTCCGTTTCTTTGATCCTCTATTTTATAGATTTTGGTTCTCCAGCTATCGGACTCGGGATTTTGAAGTTGAAGTCGCCCACACTATCAAAGCCCCCCCCCTTTTGGTACAATTTTGGTTGAACTTCGAAATGGCATGTATAGGACTACCCGTTTGTTGTGGGTCATGGACCCTTTGGACTTGTATAATTTTGGATAGCCATGCGAAAATGGCTTATATATGTTTGAGTATAATGTTATAATCATTTGGTATGGATATGGTTATTGAGAGGTGTGGATATGCTTGACAAGGATTGGCCATGGGAATGGTTAATCACTATCATAAATTGTGCTATTTATGCAAAAGGGGCTAGTTGAATCATGGAAACTATGAAATAGGTAAAGTCTACCTTAAAGGCAGATGCTGACAGCAGCAGTGATATAGATTTGGAAACTCACTAAAAATAGTAGGAATGGAATTAAATAGTGAATAAATTATGTAAACGAACCTTGATGAATCTATTTTCATAGGAAAGTAACGAAACAATCATACGGACAGTATGTTAAGAGATATTCAGGTTCTTGCGAGACAGGGCCAGAACGGTTTCTGGATTTCCTGTTCCGACTTTGGAAATTCATTACAAATTAACCCGAGACAATTAGGAGTCAAGCCATATATGTATAGATTCCCCTCTGAGTCTAGTTTCTATAGAAACAAACGGAATCAGTATTGAAGCCCTGTACAGGGAGATATCCAAGTCGTAATGCGCAAAGGTCAGTGTAGTCGATCCCTGTAACATGGGAGACTTTGACTAATAAACTGTACTAATTGGCCCAACCAAAAATTCTAGAAAAAAATATGTAGATGGGCATATGAGTCTAGTTTCAGGGAAAATTTACGGAACTGGATTCCGAGTTTCTGAACTCAAGATATTATTTTTAAAGCGACTAGTACGCAGATTGGCAGTGTCTGGGAAATTTTTTTTAAAGTCTGTTAACACCTCATGTTCGACTCCGGTGACGGTCTCGGGTTCGGGGTGTTACAATCTAGAGATGCTACAACCAGATCCGAGGCTCGCGCTCCTGCTAGGGCTTATGCTATACGCGCACGCGAGGATGCTTCCTCGCCAGATGTTATTACCGGTACTTTTACTCTCTTTGATACTAATGTGATTGCTTTGATTGACCCTGGTTCTACTCATTCTTATATATGCGAAACCTTAGCATCCAGTAAGACTTTACCTATTGAGTCTACTGAGTTCGTAATTCGGGTGTCAAATCCCTTGGGTCGTTACGTGCTTGTCGACAAAGTGTGTAAGAAATGTCCCCTAGTAATTCGAGGTTCCTGTTTTCCGGCGGACTTAATGCTTTTGCCGTTTGATGAATTTGATGTTATTCTTGGTTTGGATTGGTTGACCGTGCATGATGCGGTTGTGAATTGCAAAAGCAAGACTATGGATTTGAGGTGCGCAAATAACGAGATGATCCGAGTTGAGTCTATGGACTTGGATGGGTTGCCAGCTGTAATATCCTCAATGTTGGCCCAGAAATATGTAAGAAAAGGGTGCGAAGCATACCTTGCGTATGTACTTGATGACAAAGAATTAGAAAAGAAACCCGAATCTGTGCCGGTGGTTTGTGAATACCTAGATGTTTTTCCTGAAGAATTACCGGGTTTACCACCTGTTCGGGAGGTAGAGTTTGGTATTGATCTTGTACCTGGAACTACGCCAATTTCAATAGCTCCGTATCGTATGGCACCAACCAAGTTAAAGGAGTTGAAAGCTCAGTTGCAAGAGTTGACTGATAGAGGTTTCGCTCGACCAAGTTTCTCACCTTGGGGTGCACCAGTATTGTTTGTGAAGAAGAAGGACGGAACCATGAGGTTGTGCATCGACTATCGTCAGCTGAATAAAGTGACAATAAAGAATAAATATCCGATACCGCGTATTGATGATTTGTTTGATCAACTAAAGGGAGCCTCAGTGTTTTCAAAGATAGATTTGAGATCGGGTTATTATCAGTTGCGAATTCGAGATTCGGATATACCCAAAACTGCTTTCAGAACGAGATACGGCCACTACGAGTTCTTAGTGATGCCGTTTGGGCTCACTAATGCCCCTGCGGTATTTATGGACTTGATGAATCGAATCTTCAGACAGTATTTGGATCGGTTTGTAGTTGTGTTTATTGATGACATCTTGGTCTATTCAAGAGATGAGACCGAACATGCTGAGCACCTGAGATTAGTGTTGTAAAATTTACGGGATAAGCAGTTATATGCTAAGTTCAGTAAGTGTGAGTTCTGGTTAAGAGAGGTTTGTGACAGCCCAAAGTTGACCCTAGTCGGGAAGTGGTTTCGGGACCGCTAAACCGAGTCACCGAAATGTTTGAATGTGATACTTATTGTGTAGAATATGTAATTATGAATGTGTGAAAATTTCAAGCTTCAATTTGGTTGATTTCATGTGAATTTAGTCAATAGGACTTATGTGAGAAAATTCTAAAATGTGATAGGTCAATGTGTGAGGACCTACTAGTGCATGTGGACAAAGGGGGGACTTGCATGTCAAATTCCCCCCCTAATGAGTAGTGGCCGGCCATGACAAGGAAGGATGGGCAAAACATGTCATGAAACATGTTTTGTTAGTGGAAGAATAAAATAAGGAGTATGGGTAATAAAGAAATGGAAAACAAAAGAAAAAAAAATGTGTGTGTGGTGTTTGTCCCCCCATTGCCGTGAGCTAAACAAGAGAAAGGGGGAATTTTGTTCATCCTTTTCTCATCTTCATGCTTGCCAAAAACTAGAAAGAAAAACAAAGAAAAATTTTCTCATCCTTTGGTTCATCCTTGGCCAAAAATTTTAAGGAGGAAAGAAGAAGAAAGGTGAAGAGATTCGGCCATGCATGTAGCTAGGCTAAGGTATGTTTGATGATGTTCCATGAGAGGCATGCATGTTTTAGTTGTTAGCTTGAGTTCTACCTAACCCATGGTCTAAATCTTGCTATGTGATGGAAATGGCACTTGACCATGGATGAATCATTCTTGGTTGATGTTTGATGTTGTGGTGATGAGGCATGAGGATGAGTTAAGATTCGGCCTAGGTGGAGGTTGTGTTAATGCCATTGCATGCAAAATATGAAGCTTGTTAATGATGCATGTGATGATGGCTTGATGATTCTTGAACCTCCTTTTTAGCATTTTTTGTTGTGTGAGCACATATGTGCATTGGTTGCTAAATGGAGAAGAATCGGCTAGCAAGATGTGTGCTAAGGCCGAATGTAACTTTGCATGTTAATGAGCAATGCATGTGTTAAATTGATGAAAAGGGGGAGGATGCTTTACTAGTGTGTACATGTGTGTATTAAGTGTTGAAATTGACCCCAAAAATGGACATGCATATTCGGTCAAGGGCAAGAAATTAGCTAATATGTGGTGTTGATGCATGATTTTTGCATGTATGAGACTTTAATGTCTAATGTATAAATATGGGCTAAGTGCCTTGTGTTCATCTTTTGATGCCTAAAATGATGAAATCAATTTATTTGTTTGATTAAGCTCAAGAGCAAAGGGGAAATAAAACCGATAAAGGGAAGGAAAAAGTGGTTGAATAGCTAGCGGAATCGTTCGACAACACCCGAGGTAAGTTCTTGAGTAAGAGAGCTTAAATTTCGATGTGATTAAATCATGCTCTATGTGTGGCTATTGAGCCGAATGTGCAAGGACAATATGTGCCTTGTGTTTGAGTTTCGTAAACGAAAATGAAATATGAATGTGCTATGAATTATTGTTAGATGTGCATGATTAATTGAATGCTGTCCGGGTTAAGTCCCGAAGGCTTTGTGCTAAGTGAATATATCCGGATTAAGATCCGAAGGCCTTTGTGCGAGATACTAAATCCGGGTTAAGTCCCGAAGGCATTCGTGCGAGTTATTAAATCCGGGTTAAGTCCCGAAGGCATTCGTGCGAGTTATTAAATCCGGGTTAAGTCCCGAAGGCATTCGTGCGAGTTATTAAATCCGGGTTAAGTCCCGAAGGCATTCGTGCGAGTTATTAAATCCGGGTTAAGTCCCGAAGGCATTCGTGCGAGTTATTAAATCCGGGTTAAGTCCCGAAGGCATTCGTGCGAGTTGTTAAATCCGGGTTATGTCCCGAAGGCATTGTGTGAGTTACTAAAACCGGGCTATGTCCCGAAGGCATTTGAACGAGGAGCTATATCCGGTTAAATCCCGAAGGTACGTGATTTGGTAATGAATGAGCTTGCTGTAAAATTCCAGCGAATACTCGAAAAACATCCCAATATGGGGATATGTTACGTATGTGTTGAATTTAATCGAGCCCTTACAAATAAATGTTCGCTCAGTTGATAAACGAGCTACCGGCCTTCGGCCAAGTTAGTTTATTGTGTATGTACATAAGGGTTGTTAATGTTGTGAAGCAAGTTTGATATCGGTAAATTGCGTATTATGAAATATTCCGTTTAGCTAAATGTGTGCTATTCTTTGTGCATGCTGGAATTCCTTGCTCAAACTTACTAAGCATAAATTGCTTACTCGTTACATTGCTCCTCTGTTTTATAGATTTTTGGTTCTCCAGCTATCGGACTCGGGATCTTGAAGTCGAAGTCGCCCACACTATCAAAGGCTCTTTTGGGTACTATTTTGGTTGAATTTTGTTATGGCATGTATAGGACTACCCATTGTTGTCTTTCGAGTACTTTATGAAATGTATAAGTGTACAGCCATGCGAAGATGGCTTGTAGAAGTGGAGTATGGCATTAGACCATTCGTATTTATGAATGTATAGATGGTTTCATGATGTAACTATGTTGGAATGGAAGTGTTGAGCAAATGATCAGCCACTAGAATGGTTAAGTATGATCATATGTGGGCTTATGTATGACAAGGCCCTAGTTGGTCCATGAAACCCCAAATTAGGTAAGGTTCACTTTGAAAACAGAAGCTGATAGCAGCAGTGGTGTGGATTGGAAAAATCACAAGAATTCGTAGGAGTGGAATTAAATAGTGAATAAATTATGTAATCGAACCTTGATGAATCTACTTTCATATGGAAGTAACGAAACAATTATAGGAACAGTACAGAAAGAGATATTCGGGTTCTTGTGGAACAGGGCCAGAACAGTTTCTGGATTCACTGTTCCGCCTTTGGAAATTCACTATAAATTGACCAGAGATAATTAGGGGTCATACCATATATGTATGGATTCCTCTCTGAGTCTAGTTTCCATAGAAACAAACGGCATCAGTATTGAAGCTCTGTGCAGAGAGATATCCCAGTCGTAATGGGAAAAGGTCAGTGTAGTCGACCCCTGTAACATGGGAGACTTTGACTAATAAACTGTACTAGTTGGCCCGACCAAAAATTCTAGAAAAAAATCCATAGGTGGGGACATGAGTCTAGTTTCAGGGAAAAATCACAAAACTGATTTTTGAGTTGTGAAACTCAAGATATGATTTTTGAAGCGACTAGTACTCAGACTGGGCAGTGTCTGGAAAAATTTTTCAAAGTTTGTTAACATCTCGTGTCCGACTCCGGTGTCGGTCTCGGGTTCGGGGTGTTACATTTTATTGGTATCAGAGCTACGGTTTAGTCGATTCTAGGACTACCGTAATGTTTTGGGTCTAGCTATACATGCCATTTTATGTGATTACTTGATAGTGTGGTGATTTCCGACAATTGTAAATGTGTTTATTTATAGTAATGGATCCCGATCGTGACCGAGAGGTAGCTGATGATCTTGAGAGTGTAGCGCCTGCTCCCGCACAAGGGACAGTGCCGGCAAACTCTCAACCTAATGCTAGTAATCAGAATGATGAAGCTAGACAAGCATTCTATAGCGTGATGAATGATTGGTTTAACCAATACATTCGAACTAATATGGCTGTTCCACAACCTCCATTCCCGAACAAATACTACCCCCGCACCTACAATACCGCCGGTAACGGACCAAATAAGGTCACATAAGCCCCAGTTGACAGAATCCGAAAACATGGGGCTACTGAATTTAAGGCTATGGATAGCGATGATGCCGAGCAAGCTGAATTTTGGCTGGACAACACTATCCGGGTACTCGATGAGCAATCTTGTACACCCGATGAATGCCTAAAGTGTGCTATCTCCTTGCTACGTGATTCTGCCTACTATTGGTGGAGTACTCTGACTTCTATTGTGCCCCGAGAGCAAGTAACTTGGGAGTTTTTCCAAACTGAGTTTCGGAAAAAGTATATCAGTCAGAGATTTGTTGATCAAAAACGGAAGGAATTTCTTGAGCTTAAGCAAGGCTCCATGTCGGTTACTGATTACGAGCGAAAATTTGTTAGACTTAGCAAATACGCTCGGGAATGTGTTTCGTCCGAAGCTGTTATGTGTAAACGCTTCGAGGATGGGCTGAATGAAGATATAAAAATGTTCGTTGGCGTTCTTGAAATACAAGAGTTCGTGGTACTTGTTGAACGAGCTTGTAAAGCCGAAGAGCTTAGAAAAGAAAAGCAAAGAGTTGATGAGGGAACTGGAGAGTTTCATAAAACATCCTCGGGGAGGTCTCTTCAACAGACATCGAAGAGATTTCGAGATGATGCGGGCCAGTTTAGAGGCACTTCGGGCCTTTTTGGACGAGATCGTGATCGACCCCCTGTGGGTACACGAGGCACTTCGGTCGCCAGTGTTGGGAATGAACGTCGAGACAGGACGAAATGCCGATATTGCGGTAAATGGCATTCGGGGAGTTGTAGATTTCCTGACCGCTCCTGTTACAAATGCGGATCAGTGGACCACTTCATTAAAGATTGCCCGAGGTTGTCGGGACAGAATACAAATCAGAGTGGGAGACCGGGTGCTACCACTGCTCGAGGTAGACCATCTGGAAATATGGGCAATGCTGGTGGTGGTCAGAGAGGATCTAGAGATGATATAACCAGATCCGAAGCCCGTGCGCCTGCTAGAGCTTATGCTATACGTGCCCGCGAGGATGCTTCTTCGCCTGATGTTATTACCGGTACATTCACCCTCTTTGATACTAATGTAATTGCTTTGATTGACCCCGGTTCTACTCATTCTTACATATGTGAAACCTTAGCATCCAGTAAGACTTTACCTATTGAGTCTACTGAGTTCGTAATTCGGGTGTCAAATCCCTTGGGTCGTTACGTGCTTGTCGACAAAGTGTGTAAGAAACGTCCCCTGGAAATTCGAGGTTCCTGTTTTCCAGCGGACTTGATGCTTTTGCCGTTTGATGAATTTGATGTTATCCTTGGGTTGGATTGGTTGACCGCGCATGATGCGATTGTGAATTGCAAGAGCAAGACTATTGATTTGAGGTGCGCAAATAACGAAGTAGTCCGAATTGAGTCTGCGGACTTGGAGGGGATGCCAGCTGTAATATCAGCAATGTTGGCACAGAAATATGTAAGAAAAGGGTGCGAAGCATACCTTGCATATGTGCTTGATGACAAAGAATTAGAAAAGAAACCCGAATCTGTGCCGGTGGTTTGTGAATACCCGGATGTTTTTCCGGAATAATTACCGGGGTTACCACCTGTTCGGGAGGTAGAGTTTGGTATTGAGCTTGTACCTGGGACTACGCCGATTTCGATAGCTCCGTATCGTATGGCACCAACTGAGTTAAAGGAGTTGAAAGCTCAGTTGCAAGAACTGACGGATAGAGGTTTCGCTCGACCAAGTTTCTCACCTTGGGGTGCACCAGTATTGTTCGTGAAAAAGAAGGACGGAACCATGAGGTTGTGCATTGTCTATCGTCAGCTGAATAAAGTGACGATAAAGAACAAATATCCGTTGCCGTGCATCGATGATTTGTTCGACCAACTGAAGGGAGCCTCAGTGTTCTCAAAAATAGATTTGAGATCGGGCTATTATCAGTTGCGAATTCGAGATCCAGATATTCCCAAAACTGCCTTCAGAACGAGATATGGTCACTACGAATTCTTAGTGATGCCGTTTGGGCTCACTAATGCCCCTGCGGTATTTATGGATTTGATGAATCGGATCTTCAGACCGTATTTGGATCAGTTCGTAGTTGTGTTCATTGATGACATTTTGGTCTATTCAAGAGATGAGACCGAACATGCTGGGCATCTGAGGCTAGTGCTGCAAATTTTGCGGATAAGCAGTTATATGCTAAGTTCAGTAAGTGTGAGTTCTGGTTAAGAGAGGTTAGCTTCTTGGGTCATGTGGTATCCGCGTCGGGTATTCGAGTTGACCCGAACAAAATTTCAGCCATACTTGACTGGAAACCTCCGAGAAATATTACTGAAGTTCGGAGCTTTTTGGGGCTCGCCGGTTATTACCGACGATTTGTGAAAGGTTTCTCGATGATAGCCACACCAATGACGAAGCTACTTCAAAAGGATGTTAAGTTCGAGTGGACGGAGAAATGTCAGAAAAGTTTCAACCAACTGAAAACTCATTTGACTGAAGCTTCAATTTTGGTGCAACCCGAATCAGGTAAAGAGTTTGTCATTTATAGTGACGCATCCCTACTTGGGTTGGGTTGCGTATTGATGCAAGAAGGTCGAGTCGTGGCCTATGCGTCGAGACAATTGAAGCCACACGAGAGGAATTATCCGACCCATGATCTCGAACTAGCTGCCATCGTGTTTGCTTTAAAAATATGGCGACATTATCTGTTTGGTGAGAAGTGCCATGTATTTTCGGATCACAAAAGTCTCAAATATTTGATGACTCAACGAGACTTGAATCTGCGACAAAGACGTTGGCTTGAGTTGTTGAAAGATTACGAGCTTGTCATTGATTACCACCCGGGAAAGGCTAACGTGGTTGCGGACGCCTTAAGCCGGAAGTCATTGTTTGCTTTACGAGCGATGAACGTGCAATTGTCTGTTCTACCAGACAGTGTGTTAGTAGCTGAATTAAAAGCTAAACCATTATTGACTCACCAAATTCGTGAAGCTCAGAAAGTCGATGATGAATTGGTTGCAAAACGGGCTAAGTGTTTTCCGAACGAGGAATCGGAGTTTCAAATTGATGATGATGATTGTTGAGGATCAGAAATCGTTTGTGTGTTCCAAGGAATTCGGAACTCATTTCGATGATTCTGAACGAAGCCCATTGTAGCCGAATGTCAATTCACCCGGGGAGTACGAAAATGTACAACGATTTGAAACGTCAATTTTGGTGGCATGGTATGAAACGGGACATCTCCGACTTTGTTTCGAGATGTTTAATATGTCAACAAGTGAAAGCGGAACATCAAGTGCTTTCAGGATTACTCCAGCCGATCATGATACCCGAGTGGAAATGGGATCGAGTCACAATGGACTTTGTGTCCGGACTGCCCTTGTCAGCAAGTAAGAGGGTTGCGATATGGGTTATTGTTGATAGACTGACTAAGTCGGCTCATTTCATCCCCGTACGTACGGATTTTTCATTGGATAACTAGCTGAATTGTACGTTTATCAAATTGTGAGATTACACGGGGTACCTGTTTCTATCGTGTCGGATAGAGATCCGAGATTCACCTCACGATTTGGAAGAAATTGCAAGAAGCTCTGGGTACTAAGCTGCATTTTAGCACTGCTTTTCACCCCCAAACGATGGTCAATCCGAGCGGATATTCAGATACTTGAGGATATGTTGAATGTTGCATCCTCGAGTTCAGTAGTTCATGGGAACGGTATTTACTTTGATTGAATTCGCTTACAACAATAGTTTTCAATCAAGTATTAAGATGGCACCTTATGAGGCTTTGTACGGTCGTAAATGCCGTACACCATTGTTTTGGACCGAGCTCGGTGAAAGCAAATTTTTGGAGTTGATTTGATTAGAGATGCTGAACAGAAAGTAAAGGTAATCCGTGAAGTCTGAAGGTATCACGGATCGTCAGAAATCGTACGCAGATTTGAAGCGAAAAGACATCGAGTATCAGGTGGGAGACAAAGTGTTCCTTAAGGTTTCACCTTGGAAAAGATACTCAGGTTCGGCCGTAAGGGCAAGTTGAGCCCAAGATTCATTGGGCCGTACGAAATCTCCGAACGAGTTGGTCCGGTTGCGTATAGATTGATTTTGCCCCCGGAGCTTGAAAGATTCATGACGTCTTTCATGTTTCGATGCTTCGACGCTATCGATCTGATCCATCGCACATGATTAGCCCATCGGAGGTTGAAATTCAAGTCGACATGAGCTATGAAGAAGAACCGATGCGTATCCTAGCTCGTGAAGTGAAGGAGTTGCGAAACAAAAGAGTTCCGCTAGTAAAGGTGTTATGGCTCAAACTCGGGATCGAGGAAGCTACTTGGGAGACCGAGAGCTCGATGAAAGAACGATACCCAAACCTATTTACCGGTAAGATTTTCGGGGACGAAAATTT
>NC_053425.1:65046550-65113097 GCF_007990345.1 Gossypium hirsutum | reverse complement strand
GAATTTCTGAGCTTAAGCAAGGCTCCATGTCGGTTACTGATTACGAGCGAAAATTGTTAGACTTAGCAAATACGCTCGGGAATGTGTTTCGTCCGAAGCTGTTATGTGTAAACGCTTCGAGGATGGGCTGAATGAAGATATAAAAATGTTCGTTGGCGTTCTTGAAATACAAGAGTTCGTGGTACTTGTTGAACGAGCTTGTAAAGCCGAAGAGCTTAGAAAAGAAAAGCAAAGAGTTGATGAGGGAACTGGAGAGTTTCATAAAACATCCTCGGGAGGTCTCTTCAACAGACATCGAAGAGATTTCGAGATGATGCGGGCCAGTTTAGAGGCACTTCGGGCCTTTTTGGACGAGATCGTGATCGACCCCTGTGGGTACACGAGGCACTTCGGTCGCCAGTGTTGGGAATGAACGTCGAGACAGGACGAAATGCCGATATTGCGGTAAATGGCATTCGGGGAGTTGTAGATTTCCTGACCGCTCCTGTACAAATGCGGATCAGTGGACCACTTCATTAAAGATTGCCCGAGGTGTCGGACAGAATACAAATCAGAGTGGGAGACCGGGTGCTACCACTGCTCGAGGTAGACCATCTGGAAATATGGGCAATGCTGGTGGTGGTCAGAGAGGATCTAGAGATGATATAACCAGATCCGAAGCCCGTGCGCCTGCTAGAGCTTATGCTATACGTGCCCGCGAGGATGCTTCTTCGCCTGATGTTATTACCGGTACATTCACCCTCTTTGATACTAATGTAATTGCTTTGATTGACCCCGGTTCTACTCATTCTTACATATGTGAAACCTTAGCATCCAGTAAGACTTTACCTATTGAGTCTACTGAGTTCGTAATTCGGGTGTCAAATCCCTTGGGTCGTTACGTGCTTGTCGACAAAGTGTGTAAGAAACGTCCCTGGAAATTCGAGGTTCCTGTTTTCCAGCGGACTTGATGCTTTTGCCGTTGATGAATTTGATGTTATCCTTGGGTTGGATTGGTTGACCGCGCATGATGCGATTGTGAATTGCAAGAGCAAGACTATTGATTTGAGGTGCGCAAATAACGAAGTAGTCCGAATTGAGTCTGCGGACTTGGAGGGGATGCCAGCTGTAATATCAGCAATGTTGGCACAGAAATATGTAAGAAAAGGGTGCGAAGCATACCTTGCATATGTGCTTGATGACAAAGAATTAGAAAAGAAACCCGAATCTGTGCCGGTGGTTTGTGAATACCCGGATGTTTTTCCGGAATAATTACCGGGGTTACCACCTGTTCGGGAGGTAGAGTTTGGTATTGAGCTTGTACCTGGGACTACGCCGATTTCGATAGCTCCGTATCGTATGGCACCAACTGAGTTAAAGGAGTTGAAAGCTCAGTTGCAAGAACTGACGGATAGAGGTTTCGCTCGACCAAGTTTCTCACCTTGGGGTGCACCAGTATTGTTCGTGAAAAAGAAGGACGGAACCATGAGGTTGTGCATTGTCTATCGTCAGCTGAATAAAGTGACGATAAAGAACAAATATCCGTTGCCGTGCATCGATGATTTGTTCGACCAACTGAAGGGAGCCTCAGTGTTCTCAAAAATAGATTTGAGATCGGGCTATTATCAGTTGCGAATTCGAGATCCAGATATTCCCAAAACTGCCTTCAGAACGAGATATGGTCACTACGAATTCTTAGTGATGCCGTTTGGGCTCACTAATGCCCCTGCGGTATTTATGGATTTGATGAATCGGATCTTCAGACCGTATTTGGATCAGTTCGTAGTTGTGTTCATTGATGACATTTTGGTCTATTCAAGAGATGAGACCGAACATGCTGGGCATCTGAGGCTAGTGCTGCAAATTTTGCGGGATAAGCAGTTATATGCTAAGTTCAGTAAGTGTGAGTTCTGGTTAAGAGAGGTTAGCTTCTTGGGTCATGTGGTATCCGCGTCGGGTATTCGAGTTGACCCGAACAAAATTTCAGCCATACTTGACTGGAAACCTCCGAGAAATATTACTGAAGTTCGGAGCTTTTTGGGGCTCGCCGGTTATTACCGACGATTTGTGAAAGGTTTCTCGATGATAGCCACACCAATGACGAAGCTACTTCAAAAGGATGTTAAGTTCGAGTGGACGGAGAAATGTCAGAAAAGTTTCAACCAACTGAAAACTCATTTGACTGAAGCTTCAATTTTGGTGCAACCCGAATCAGGTAAAGAGTTTGTCATTTATAGTGACGCATCCCTACTTGGGTTGGGTTGCGTATTGATGCAAGAAGGTCGAGTCGTGGCCTATGCGTCGAGACAATTGAAGCCACACGAGAGGAATTATCCGACCCATGATCTCGAACTAGCTGCCATCGTGTTTGCTTTAAAAATATGGCGACATTATCTGTTTGGTGAGAAGTGCCATGTATTTTCGGATCACAAAAGTCTCAAATATTTGATGACTCAACGAGACTTGAATCTGCGACAAAGACGTTGGCTTGAGTTGTTGAAAGATTACGAGCTTGTCATTGATTACCACCCGGGAAAGGCTAACGTGGTTGCGGACGCCTTAAGCCGGAAGTCATTGTTTGCTTTACGAGCGATGAACGTGCAATTGTCTGTTCTACCAGACAGTGTGTTAGTAGCTGAATTAAAAGCTAAACCATTATTGACTCACCAAATTCGTGAAGCTCAGAAAGTCGATGATGAATTGGTTGCAAAACGGGCTAAGTGTTTTCCGAACGAGGAATCGGAGTTTCAAATTGATGATGATGATTGTTTGAGGATCAGAAATCGTTTGTGTGTTCCAAGGAATTCGGAACTCATTTCGATGATTCTGAACGAAGCCCATTGTAGCCGAATGTCAATTCACCCGGGGAGTACGAAAATGTACAACGATTTGAAACGTCAATTTTGGTGGCATGGTATGAAACGGGACATCTCCGACTTTGTTTCGAGATGTTTAATATGTCAACAAGTGAAAGCGGAACATCAAGTGCTTTCAGGATTACTCCAGCCGATCATGATACCCGAGTGGAAATGGGATCGAGTCACAATGGACTTTGTGTCCGGACTGCCCTTGTCAGCAAGTAAGAGGGTTGCGATATGGGTTATTGTTGATAGACTGACTAAGTCGGCTCATTTCATCCCCGTACGTACGGATTTTTCATTGGATAAACTAGCTGAATTGTACGTTTATCAAATTGTGAGATTACACGGGGTACCTGTTTCTATCGTGTCGGATAGAGATCCGAGATTCACCTCACGATTTTGGAAGAAATTGCAAGAAGCTCTGGGTACTAAGCTGCATTTTAGCACTGCTTTTCACCCCCAAACCGATGGTCAATCCGAGCGGATAATTCAGATACTTGAGGATATGTTGAGATGTTGCATCCTCGAGTTCAGTAGTTCATGGGAACGGTATTACCTTTGATTGAATTCGCTTACAACAATAGTTTTCAATCAAGTATTAAGATGGCACCTTATGAGGCTTTGTACGGTCGTAAATGCCGTACACCATTGTTTGGACCGAGCTCGGTGAAAGCAAATTTTGGAGTTGATTTGATTAGAGATGCTGAACAGAAAGTAAAGGTAATCCGTGAAAGTCTGAAGGTATCCACGGATCGTCAGAAATCGTACGCAGATTTGAAGCGAAAAGACATCGAGTATCAGGTGGGAGACAAAGTGTTCCTTAAGGTTTCACCTTGGAAAAAGATACTCAGGTTCGGCCGTAAGGGCAAGTTGAGCCAAGATTCATTGGGCCGTACGAAATCTCCGAACGAGTTGGTCCGGTTGCGTATAGATTGATTTTGCCCCCGGAGCTTGAAAAGATTCATGACGTCTTTCATGTTTCGATGCTTCGACGCTATCGATCTGATCCATCGCACATGATTAGCCCATCGGAGGTTGAAATTCAAGTCGACATGAGCTATGAAGAAGAACCGATGCGTATCCTAGCTCGTGAAGTGAAGGAGTTGCGAAACAAAAGAGTTCCGCTAGTAAAGGTGTTATGGCTCAAACTCGGGATCGAGGAAGCTACTTGGGAGACCGAGAGCTCGATGAAAGAACGATACCCAAACCTATTTACCGGTAAGATTTTCGGGGACGAAAATTTCTTAAGTGGGGGAGAGTTGTGACAGCCCAAAGTTGACCCTAGTCGGGAAGTGGTTTCGGGACCGCTAAACCGAGTCACCGAAATGTTTGAATGTGATACTTATTGTGTAGAATATGTAATTATGAATGTGTGAAAATTTCAAGCTTCAATTTGGTTGATTTCATGTGAATTTAGTCAATAGGACTTATGTGAGAAAATTCTAAAATGTGATAGGTCAATGTGTGAGGACCTACTAGTGCATGTGGACAAAGGGGGGACTTGCATGTCAAATTCCCCCCCTAATGAGTAGTGGCCGGCCATGACAAGGAAGGATGGGCAAAACATGTCATGAAACATGTTTTGTTAGTGGAAGAATAAAATAAGGAGTATGGGTAATAAAGAAATGGAAAACAAAAGAAAAAAAAAATGTGTGTGTGGTGTTTGTCCCCCCATTGCCGTGAGCTAAACAAGAGAAAGGGGGAATTTTGTTCATCCTTTTCTCATCTTCATGCTTGCCAAAAACTAGAAAGAAAAACAAAGAAAAATTTTCTCATCCTTTGGTTCATCCTTGGCCAAAAATTTTAAGGAGGAAAGAAGAAGAAAGGTGAAGAGATTCGGCCATGCATGTAGCTAGGCTAAGGTATGTTTGATGATGTTCCATGAGAGGCATGCATGTTTTAGTTGTTAGCTTGAGTTCTACCTAACCCATGGTCTAAATCTTGCTATGTGATGGAAATGGCACTTGACCATGGATGAATCATTCTTGGTTGATGTTTGATGTTGTGGTGATGAGGAATGAGGATGAGTTAAGATTCGGCCTAGGTGGAGGTTGTGTTAATGCCATTGCATGCAAAATATGAAGCTTGTTAATGATGCATGTGATGATGGCTTGATGATTCTTGAACCTCCTTTTTAGCATTTTTTGTTGTGTGAGCACATATGTGCATTGGTTGCTAAATGGAGAAGAATCGGCTAGCAAGATGTGTGCTAAGGCCGAATGCAACTTTGCATGTTAATGAGCAATGCATGTGTTAAATTGATGAAAAGGGGGAGGATGCTTTACTAGTGTGTACATGTGTGTATTAAGTGTTGAAATTGACCCCAAAAATGGACATGCATATTCGGTCAAGGGCAAGAAATTAGCTAATATGTGGTGTTGATGCATGATTTTTGCATGTATGAGACTTTAATGTCTAATGTATAAATATGGGCTAAGTGCCTTGTGTTCATCTTTTGATGCCTAAAATGATGAAATCAATTTATTTGTTTGATTAAGCTCAAGAGCAAAGGGGAAATAAAACCGATAAAGGGAAGGAAAAAGTGGTTGAATAGCTAGCGGAATCGTTCGACAACACCCGAGGTAAGTTCTTGAGTAAGAGAGCTTAAATTTCGATGTGATTAAATCATGCTCTATGTGTGGCTATTGAGCCGAATGTGCAAGGACAATATGTGCCTTGTGTTTGAGTTTCGTAAACGAAA
Source organism: Gossypium hirsutum (assembly GCF_007990345.1). NCBI lineage: Eukaryota > Viridiplantae > Streptophyta > Magnoliopsida > Malvales > Malvaceae > Gossypium > Gossypium hirsutum. The sequence continues at coordinate 65,107,556 of NC_053425.1, read as the reverse complement.
ATGAAATATGAATGTGCTATGAATTATTGTTAGATGTGCATGATTAATTGAATGCTGTCCGGGTTAAGTCCCGAAGGCTTTGTGCTAAGTGAATATATCCGGATTAAGATCCGAAGGCCTTTGTGCGAGATACTAAATCCGGGTTAAGTCCCGAAGGCATTCGTGCGAGTTATTAAATCCGGGTTAAGTCCCGAAGGCATTCGTGCGAGTTATTAAATCCGGGTTAAGTCCCGAAGGCATTCGTGCGAGTTATTAAATCCGGGTTAAGTCCCGAAGGCATTCGTGCGAGTTGTTAAATCCGGGTTATGTCCCGAAGGCATTGTGTGAGTTACTAAAACTGGGCTATGTCCCGAAGGCATTTGAACGAGGAGCTATATCCGGTTAAATCCCGAAGGTACGTGATTTGGTAATGAATGAGCTTGCTGTAAAATTCCAGCGAATACTCGAAAAACATCCCAATATGGGGATATGTTACGTATGTGTTGAATTTAATCGAGCCCTTACAAATAAATGTTCGCTCAGTTGATAAACGAGCTACCGGCCTTCGGCCAAGTTCGTTTATTGTGTATGTACATAAGGGTTGTTAATGTTGTGAAGCAAGTTTGATATCGGTAAATTGCGTATTATGAAATATTCCGTTTAGCTAAATGTGTGCTATTCTTTGTGCATGCTGGAATTCCTTGCTCAAACTTACTAAGCATAAATTGCTTACTCGTTACATTGCTCCTCTGTTTTATAGATTTTTGGTTCTCCAGCTATCGGACTCGGGATCTTGAAGTCGAAGTCGCCCACACTATCAAAGGCTCTTTGGGTACTATTTTGGTTGAATTTTGTTATGGCATGTATAGGACTACCCATTGTTGTCTTTCGAGTACTTTATGAAATGTATAAGTGTACAGCCATGCGAAGATGGCTTGTAGAAGTGGAGTATGGCATTAGACCATTCGTATTTATGAATGTATAGATGGTTTCATGATGTAACTATGTTGGAATGGAAGTGTTGAGCAAATGATCAGCCACTAGAATGGCTAAGTATGATCATATGTGGGCTTATGTATGACAAGGCCCTAGTTGGTCCATGAAACCCCAAATTAGGTAAGGTTCACTTTGAAAACAGAAGCTGATAGCAGCAGTGGTGTGGATTGGAAAAATCACAAGAATTCGTAGGAGTGGAATTAAATAGTGAATAAATTATGTAATCGAACCTTGATGAATCTACTTTCATATGGAAGTAACGAAACAATTATAGGAACAGTACAGAAAGAGATATTCGGGTTCTTGTGGAACAGGGCCAGAACAGTTTCTGGATTCACTGTTCCGCCTTTGGAAATTCACTATAAATTGACCAGAGATAATTAGGGGTCATACCATATATGTATGGATTCCTCTCTGAGTCTAGTTTCCATAGAAACAAACGGCATCAGTATTGAAGCTCTGTGCAGAGAGATATCCCAGTCGTAATGGGAAAAGGTCAGTGTAGTCGACCCCTGTAACATGGGAGACTTTGAATAATAAACTGTACTAGTTGGCCCGACCAAAAATTCTAGAAAAAAATCCATAGGTGGGGACATGAGTCTAGTTTCAGGGAAAAATCACAAAACTGATTTTTGAGTTGTGAAACTCAAGATATGATTTTTGAAGCGACTAGTACTCAGACTGGGCAGTGTCTGGAAAAAAATTTTCAAAGTTTGTTAACATCTCGTGTCCGACTCCGGTGTCGGTCTCGGGTTCGGGGTGTTACAAGGTTAGCTTCTTGGGCCACGTGGTATCCGCATCGGGTATTCTAGTTGACCCGAACAAAATTTCAGCCATACTTAACTGGAAGCCTCCGAGAAATATTACTGAGGTTCAGAGCTTTTTCGGACTTGCCGGTTACTACCGACGGTTTGTAAAAGGTTTCTCGATGATAGCCACACCGATGACGAAGCTACTTCAAAAAGATGTTAAGTTCGAATGGACGGAAAAATGTCAGAAAAGTTTTGATCAACTGAAAACTTATTTGACCGAAGCTCCAATTCTAGTGCAGCCCGAATCAGGCAAAGAGTTTGTCTTTTATAGTGATGCGTCCCTACTTGGGTTAGGTTGCGTATTGATGCAAGAAGGTCGAGTTGTGGCCTATGCGTCGAGACAATTAAAGCCACATGAGAAAAATTATCCGACCCATGATCTCGAACTAGCTGCCATCGTATTCGCTTTAAAAATATGGCGACATTACTTATTTGGTGAAAAGTGCCATGTATTTTCGGATCACAAAAGTCTCAAATATTTGATGACTCAAAGAGACTTAAATCTGCGACAAAGACGTTGGCTCGAGTTGTTAAAGGATTATGAGCTTGTCATTGACTATCACCCGGGAAAGGCTAATGTGGTTGCGGACGCCTTAAGCCGGAAATCACTGTTTGCTTTACGAACGATGAATGTACTCTTGTCTGTTCTACCCGACAATGTGTTAGTAGCTGAATTAAAGGCCGAACCATTATTGATTTATCAAATTCGTTGCAAAACGGGCTGAGTGTGTTCCGAACAAGGAATCGAAGTTTCAAATTGATGATGATGATTGTTTGAGGTTCAGAAGTCGTTTGTGTGTTCCAAGGAATTCGGAACTCATTTTGATGATTCTGAACGAGGCCCATTGTAGCCGAATGTCAATGCACCCGGGGAGTACGAAAATGTACAACGATTTGAAACGTCGGTTTTGGTGGCATGGTATGAAAAGAGACATCTCCGACTTTGTTTCAAGATGTTTAATATGTCAACAAGTGAAAGCGGAACATCAAGTGCCTTCAGGATTACTTCAGCTGATCATGATACCCGAGTGGAAATGGGATCGAGTCACAATGGACTTTGTGTTCGGACTGCCATTGTCAGCAAGTAAGAAGGATGCGATTTGGGTTGTTATTGATAGACTGACTAAGTCGGCTCACTTTATCCCCGTGCGTATGGATTTTTCATTGGATAAACTAGCTGAATTGTACGTTTCTCAGATTGTGAGATTACACGGGGTACCTATTTCTATCGTGTCGGATAGAGATCCGAGATTCACCTCACGATTTTGGAAGAAATTGCAAGAAGCTTTGGGTACCAAGCTGCATTTTAGCACTGCTTTTCACCCCCAAACCGATGGTCAATCCGAGCGGATAATTCAGATACTTGAGGATATGTTGAGATGTTGCATCCTCGAGTTCAGTAGTTCATGGGAACGGTATTTACCTTTGATTGAATTCGATTACAACAATAGTTTTCAATCAAGTATTAAGATGGCACCTTACGAGGCTTTGTACGGTCGTAAATGCCGTACACCATTGTTTTGGACCGAGCTCAGTGAAAGTAAAATTTTCGGAGTTGATTTGATTAAAGATGCCGAACAGAAAGTAAAGGTAATCCATGAAAGTCTGAAGGCAGCCACAGACCGTCAGAAATCGTATGCGGATTTGAAACGAAAAGACATTGAATATCAGGTGGGAGATAAAGTGTTTCTTAAAGTTTCGCCTTGGAAAAAGGTACTCAGATTTGGCCGTAAGGGCAAGTTGAGTCCGAGATTCATTGGGCCGTACGAAATCTCCGAACGAGTTGGTCCAGTTGCGTATAGATTGATTTTGCCCCCTGAACTTGAAAAGATTGCGACGTCTTTCATGTTTCGATGCTTCGACGTTATAGATCCGATCTGTCACACGTGATTAATCCATCAGAAGTTGAAATTCAATCTGACTTGAGTTATGAAGAAGAACCGAATCGTATCCTAGCTCGTGAAGTGAAAGAGTTGCAAAACAAAAGGGTTCCGTTAGTAAAGGTGTTATGGCTCAAACACGGAGTCGAAGAAGCTACTTGGGAAACCGAGAATGCCATGAAAGAACAATACCCAAACTTATTTACCGGTAAGATTTTCGGGGACGAAAATTTCTTAAGTGGGGGAGAGTTGTGACAGCCCAAAATTGACCCTAGTCGGGAAGTGGTTTCGGGACCGGTAAACCGAGTCACCGAAATGTTTGAATGTGATATTTATTGTCTAGAATATGTAATTATGAATGTGTGAAAATTTCAAGCTTCGATTTAGTCGATTGCATGTGAATTCAGTTAGTAGGATTTGTGTGACACTTTTGAAATGTGATAGGCTAATCTATAAGGATCTAATAGTGCATGTAATAAAAAGGGAGGACTTGCATGTCAAATTTCCCCCCCTAATTAGTAGTGGCCGGCCATGCTATGAGTGGAAACATGTCACAAACATGTTATGTTAGTGAGGTATGTTAGGAAAAATAAAATAAGGAGTATGGGTAATAAAGAAATGGAAAAAAAAAGAAAGAATGTGTGTGAGTGTTCCCCCCCATTGCCGTGAGTTAAAGAAAAGAAAAAAAATTTGTTCATCCTTTTTCATTTCTTTTGGCCGAAAATTCTAAGGAAGGAGGAATTCATTTCTTTTGGCCGAAAATTCTAAGGAAGGAGGAAGGAGTTCTTGCTTCATATTTGGTTTGGAAGAGGATTAGGAGGAGGTTTGGCCATACTTGTATCTAGATTAAGGTATGTTTGAGGTTGTGCCATGAGATTCATGCATGTTTTTAGTTGCTAGCTTGAGTTCTAATTAGCCCATGGTTCAAATCTTTGCTATGTCATGGGGATGATATTCGGCCTAGGTGGATTTTGTGTTAATGCCATTGCATGCTAAATATGAAGCTTGTTAATGATACATGTGATGGTGGATTGATGACTCTTGGATTTTCTTTTTAGCCTTTTTGAGTGAGACATTAAGTTCTTTGTTTAACCATGACCAAAATTGAAATGGTATGGTGTTGTGATGTATTCGGCCATGGTATATCCATAAGTATGATTTATGCTTATTGCATGGTAGGTAAGATTTGTGTTTTGGATTTATGTTCATGTTTAGTTATAATCAACTTCGAGATTCGGCTCTTCAACATATATATATGTTTGCACATGACGTATTGGTATGACATATACAATATCTCAAGGTATATATTTACATATGATGGTGTTTCGGTTATGGAGTACATGATGGATGCGTATTGAGTTATAATATGTAATGCATTAGTTAGTAAAAGGTATGCCATTTGTGTGTGGTATTGAGTATATAATTGGACTCAACATAGACATGCATAATCGGCCACATGAATGAGTACATAGGTTGATGTGTTGTTCGGCCATAGGTAAGCATATTGAAGGCTTTATCTTGACTTAGAAAATTCGGCTAAGGAGAGTATTAACTCATGTGTTGAGTTTGATTCATGATTCCGTACATATGTGACTTTAATGTCTAATGAATATATGTGGGCCAAGTACCTTGAGTTCCTCTTTTCGATGCTCAAATGATTAAATCAATTTATTTGTTAAATTAAGCTCAAGAGCAAAGGGGAACTAAATCCGATAAAGGGAAGGAAAAAGTGGTCGAATAGCCATCGGAATCGTTCGACAACATCCGAGGTAAGTTTTCGAGTAGTGGGACTTAAATTATGATTCAATTAGATTATGTCTTAAGTAAATCAAAATCATGCTCTTATATGTGGCTATTGAGCCGAAATTGTAAATGTGATAAGTGTCTTGTGTTTGAGCTTTGGTAATGAAAATGAAATATGAATGTGTCATGATTTATTGATATATGTGAATGGTTACTCGAATGATATCCGGGATAAGTCCCGAAGGCTTTTGTGCTAAGCGACTACATCCGGACTAAGATCCGAAGGCATTTGTGCTAGCGACTATATCCGGGCTAAGTCCCGAAGGCATTTATGCTAGGGACCATATTCGGGTTAAGACCCGAAGGCCTTGTGCGAGTGGTTATATCCGGCTAAACCCCGAAGATGCTTGATTTGGGAACGAGCAATCTTGCTGTAAAAATTTAAATTAATACGCTCGTAAAATCCCAGCGATGAGGTATGTTTCGTGTGTGCTTTGAATTAGTTGATCCCTTACAAATCTGTATTCGCTCAGTCGATAAATGAGCTACCGGCCTTTGGCTAAGTTGATCTTTTGTGTATGAACATAAGGGTTGGTAATGTGAAGTAAGTATGATATTGAAAATTTGTGCATATGAAATTATCCGTTTAACTATATGAATGCTATACTTTTGTTGTGCTGGAATCCCTTGCTCAAAACTTACTAAGCATAAATTGCTTACTCCGTTTCTTTGTTTCTTTGTTTTATAGATTTTGGCTCGTCAGCTATCGGACTCGGGATTTTTGGAAGTCGAAGTCTCCCACACTATCAAAGCCCCCTTTTGGTACAGTTTTGGTTGAACTTTGAAATGGCATGTATAGGACTACCCTTTTGTTGTTGGTCATGTACCCTTCGGTTTTGTGTAAATTTCGATAGCCATGCGAAAATGGCTTAAATATACTTTGATCATAGCATTATAATCGTTTTGTATGTTGTCCGTCGAGAGGTATGGAAATGTTGGTAACGGTTAGCCATGGGAAGGGTTATTCTTGATCACTTTTGGAACATGTATGACAAACTCTAGTTGATCCATGGAGGATCATGAAATAGGTAATGTTTACCTTAAAAAAACAGATGCTGGCAGCAGCAGTGATGTGGATGTGGAAAATCACTAAAAATAGTAGGAATGAAATTAAATAGTGAATAAATTATGTATACGAACCTTGATGAATCTATTTTCATAGGAAAGTAATGAAACAATCATATGGACATTATGTTAAGAGATATTCAGGTTCTCGTGAGACAGGGCCAGAACGGTTTCTGGATTCCCTGTTCCGACTTTGGAAATTCATTATAAATTAACCAGAGATAATTAGAAGTCATGCCATATATGCATAGATTCCTTTTTGAGTCTAGTTTTTATAGAAACAAACGACATCAGTATTGAAGCCCTGTACAGGGAGATATCCAAGTCGTAATGCGCAAAGGTCAGTGTAGTCGATCCCTGTAACATGGGAGACTTTGACTAATAAACTGTACTAATTGGCCCGACCAAAAATTCTAGAAAAAAATTTGTAGATGCATATATGAGTCTAGTTTCAGGAAAAAATCACGAAGCTGATTTTCGAGTTGTGAAACTCAAGATATGATTTTTAAGGTGACAGTGACGCAGTTAGCCAGCTTGCCTGGAAAATTTAAAATGGATTGTGCAAAGAAGTGATTTAAGTCTGCAAACCCCTCGTGTCCGACTCCGGCGACGGACTCGGGTACGGGGTGTTACAATAGGGGTGTTGCACTTTATGTGGTTTTTCTCTATATTTGGTATAAGTCCAACATTGATACACTCAATCTTTGTGTATATATATATTTGAACAATCATACTTATGTTCAAATATGAATATATGTTGAAAAGTAATAAAAATTTAGGTAATATAAAGGGTTAAATTACTTTTTGAGATCCGAACTTGACAAATTTTCCCATATTGTGGAACCCTAAACCTTAAATTTGACAATTGATTCTACTTTGGGGCTTGGATTTTTTTATCTAAAGTAAACCTTGAATTTTGTAGTTGATCTCACAATGGGGTTTGAATTTTTTTGGTGTTCAAGTTAGCCCTTAAAAACTCTAGAGTTTAGGCCCCAATGTGGGAACAATTGTCAAGTTCAAGACTAACTTGGACAAAAATAAGTTCAAGCCCCAAAGTGGGAACGATTACCTAATTCAAGTATCAATATGAGGATAATTTACTAAGCTCAAAACCTAACTTTGACAAGAAAAAAGTTTAGACTCCAATGTAAAAAAGTTACTAAATTAGATCCAAATAGTGATTTAATCTTAACATATATGATATTTTGTGTAGGAAAATTTGGAGCAGTGTTTGCATCCATACCTTTCCCCATCTTTGTAGCACTTTATTTTATACTTTTTGGCCTTGTAGGTATGTATTAATTTTTAACCATACCTACCCATTTTTATCCCAACGTTAGATTGTCACATCCTAGAAACTGGACCGATGGTATTGACATTAAATTATAGATTAAAAATAGAGTAAATAGAAATCACGTTAGTAATTAGGACTAAATAGGAATAATAGCAAAGTAGAGAACTTAAATAGGTAAATTAAGACTAATGCTTAGTGGGGGATTTATTCAAACAAGGGTAGAATTAAGAGGGATTTATAGGATAAATAAACCAAGTTTATAAATGAATTTGGCTATATAAGCTGTCACTGCTCATTTGCTTCTCATGTTTTAAATTCTTTTTTTTATTATTTTCTTTTTTTTTACTCTTTCTTCATTTCAAAAGTTGTGGCATTTGGTTGTTAATTTTCCTTCAAAATTTTATAGCACATTACATTTCTAAGCAACCAAGCACCATTTTCTTTTTTAAATTCTCAAGTTAAACACCAACTTTTTCTTCTTAAACTTTAGTTCGGTTATTGAGCGAACCACTTGAAAGTCACGAAGGATAGCATGGCTGAAGTTAAACAATCCATTTTCATATCAAATATGCATGAAATGCTTTTAACTAAAGTATCAATAGTTTAGTTAGAAAATATAAATAATCTTTGTTTTTTTTTATGATTTGGCTTCATGAAAATGGTGGATTGAAGCTGGCGAAGCGAAGAAATGTTGTTTAAAATGGTTTTGTTCTTGAGGAAGACGATGAACAGTGACTGATTCATAAAAGAAAGAGTTAGGTGAGATTAACATTTAATTAACAGTCTAGATTTACAAATATATGTACGTTAGGAGGGTTAAAAGTTAGGAAATAGAGAATGAATTAAATTGTTTTAGACAATATGTGATATGTATTTTTTCATGTCAAGCTAAAAATATCGGAAGAACATCGACTAGCAGAGACAAAGGGAAGGAAAAGGTCACATAATCGACATTGTGGTGAACAAGGTGAGTACATTATATACTACATTTGAAAACGAGGTCACACTCTACTGAAAGCACGTATGACGTGCGAACCCTATCTTCATGCTGTGAATTGAACACGTGCATGTGCGAACCTCTTCCATGCATTGTGCAAACCTCATCTATACGTTGAGTGAACTCTTAGCATGAATCTATGTCTGTATGGTTTTACATGCTATACGAACCTTGAGTAAAATGTATACATGCATCCAGGGTTAGGTTAAATATATGATATATATAGGCCTTTAAATTTTGCTATATAATATAATTTGTGTGTACTGTTTTATATTATATATAGGTTTGTGGCTTTTAATTTATGTAATATATATACATTGATGTAAAAGGGAATTGTTATATATAATGAATACATGCGCAAAGGTTATTATAAATAATATATGTACATAACTTTGCATTAAAAGGGTTTTGTATTATATGTATGCATGTGTGGGTTTTAATATAAAAAATATATTTACATATCTTTGCATTAAAAATTTTGTTCTATCTATTATATATAAATGTATATATATGCGCTGTGCGAACCTTAAATCTTCTCTGTTGTTGTTTTATGCTTGATTTTCTGTTTTGCAAGCTATTCTATGATGTGTTGTGGTATTGTGAGCTCTATTAAAAATTTTGAGCCTAAAATGACGTGATCTATAAATGTGTATTACTACGATATGTTGGCATTGTGAATTTTTGGAACCATTAGATATAGTTGGCATGCCATAGGATCGTGAGCGTGACAGCCCAAAATTGACCCTAGTCGGGAAGTGGTTTCGGGACCGCTAAACCGAGTCATAAAAATAATTAACCGTCATAATTGATGCTCATTATATGTACATGTGCATGTGTGAAAATTTCGTGTTTGAATTTTGTTTAATTGTAGGTGAATTTTAGTAAATAGGACTTATGTGAGAAAATTTTGAAATGTGATAGGTCAAAGCATAAGGACCTATTAGTGCATGAAAAAAAAAGGGGGGACTTGCATGTCAAATTCCCCCCCTAAATAGTAGTGGCCGGCCATGACAAGGTGGATAGACAAATTGTGATGGGTAAAACATATTATGAAAAGTTTATGACAACATGTTGTGTTAAGAACAATAAAATATGAGGGGAGTGGGAGGAGAAACCAAAGTTGTTTCATCCTTGCTCCCCCATTTTGCCGAAACTAGAAGAAAAAAAAAAGGCTTCATCCTCTTTGTTCTTCTTGACCGAAAAATCAAAGGAAGAAGAAAGAGCTCTCTTGCTTTATGTTCGGTTTGGATGAGGATTAAGAAGAGGTAAGTACCTTGAAATTCTTGGAAAATTTTGTATAAAGAAGGTGGTTAGTTCAAGTTCTAATCATTCCATGGCTTAAGTTTTGATTGTTAGGAGGTTTGATAGTTGGCCAAGTAGTTTGAAGCTCTTAGCACATATATTTTTTTCTTCTTCTTTCTTGAAGGTTGAAATTTGGGTTGTTATTAAGGAGGTGCCGAATGTGGTCCTTGAAGGGCCTTGAGGAACAATATATGTGGCTTGGGTTATAACATTCGGCCATGGTAGTTTGAGGATTAAGGATTTTATTTCTTGTTAAAATTGGATGAGTCTTAGTGTGTGAAGTGTTTGAACTAACTAAGGATCAAATAGATGCATGGGTACAAAGTAGGAAGAATCGGCTACTATGGTTGACACTAATGCCGAATGTAAAAATGTTATATTAAATAATGTATGTGATTTGAGTTAATAATATGAAAAGAATATTTAGATGTATTATAATTGATTAAGTATTAAATCAAAAGTTGCTAAAATTGCCATTTCTTTAGCCGAATATGTGTTTGATCAATGAAGAATTTGTTGAAGAATATAGGTGAACTTGGTAAGAGTATTCGGCTTAGTGTATAAATGATATAAAGATTTTAGAAATTATTTTGGTTAGGTGTATGTATGATTAAGTATATTCGGCAATATACTTAAAGTGAGTACATGATATTATATTATAATTATTGAGCTTAAGTATATGGATATGTGTATATGTGGTCATATAATGACATTTTGGGTTGAAAATTTAATGATATGTGATTGCCGAATGTGATAAATAAATTCATATTATTGGTTTAAATATTGAATACTCCTATTTGTATTCTTTAAGCTCAAGAGCAAAGGGAAACTAAATCCGACAAAGGGAAGGAAAAAGTAATTGAATAGCCATTAAAGTTGTTCGACAACATCCGAGGTAAGTCTTCGAGTAATGACCCTACTTGAATTATATTGAAATGATTAGTCATACTATGACGGATAGCCGAATGTGCATAGAGCCTATGTTATAAAGCCAATTGAAATCATGCTCCTTGTGTGTGGCTATTGAGCTGAAATTGGAAAGGTTAAATAAATGCTTTGTGTTTGAGCCTTAGTAACGAAAATGAAATATGGATGTGTCATGATTGTTGATATATGTGTGCATGAGCATTTGAATGATATCCGGGCTAAGTCCCGAAGGCAATTGTGCTACTGATTTTATCCGGGCTAAGACCCGAAGGCATTTGTGCGAGTTGCTATACCCGGGTTAAGACCCGAAGGCAATTGTGCTAGTGATTTTATCCGGACTAAGATCCGAAGGCATTTGTGCGAGTTACTAAATCCGGGCTAAGACCCGAAGGCATTTGTGCTTATGGTTATATCCGGCTAAATTCCAAAGAAACTTGGGTTCGAAGGTGAGCGTGTTGTGCTGTAATAAATTCAATTAAAACGCTCGAAAAACCCAAATGATAAGGTATGTGTTTGTATGCATCGGAAAAGTCGATTCGTTTTTAATAATATTCGTTCAATCGACTAACGAACTTTCGACTTTTAGATAGGTTAATACCTTGTGTGTATATGTTGATGAAGTGTGAAGTAAGTATGTGTATGAGAATGTGTATTAATAAAGTGATCCATTTAGCTATGTGAATGTAATACTTTAGTCACAGCCGATTTCATTACTTGAAACTTACTAAGCTTTAAAATGCTTACCTCGTTGCTTTGGCTCTCTGTTTTATAGATTTTGTTCATCGGATATCGGATTCGGGATCATCGAAGTCGAAGTCATCCACACTATCAAAGCCCTTTTGGTACTCTTTTAGTTGAACTCTGGATATGGCATGTATAGGACTACCCTTTTTGTTGTGGGTCATGGACCCTTTGGACTTGTATAATTTTGGATAGCCATGCGAAAATGGCTTATATATGTTTGAGCATAATGTTATCATCATTTGGTATCGATATGGTTATTGAGAGGTGTGGATATGCTTAACAAGGATTGGCCATGGGAATGGTTAATCACTATCGTAATTTGTGCTATTTATGCTAAAAGGGCTAGTTGAATCATGGAGACTATGAAATAGGTAAAGTCTACCTTAAAGGCAGATGCTGACAGCAGCAGTGATGTAGATGTGGAAAATCACTAAAAATAGTAGGAATGGAATTAAATAGTGAAAAAAATTATGTAACGAACCTTGATGAATCTATTTTCATAGGAAAGTAACGAAACAATCATATGGACAGTATGTTAAGAGAAATTCAGGTTCTCGTGAGACAGGGCCAGAACGGTTTCTGGATTTCCTGTTCCAACTTTGGAAATTCATTATATATTAACCAGAGACAATTAGGAGTCATGCCATATATGTATAGATTCCTCACTGAGTCTAGTTTCTATAGAAACAAACGGCATCAGTATTGCAGCTTTGTGCAGGGAGATATCCAAGTCGTAATACGCAAAGGCAGTGTAGTCGATCCCTGTAACATGGGAGACTTTGACTAATAAACTGTACTAATTGGCCTGAGCAAAAATTCTAGAAAAAAATATGTAGATGGGCATATGAGTCTAGTTTCAGGGAAAAATCACGAAACTGATTTTCCAGTTGTGAAACTCAAGATATGATTTTTAAGGTGACAGTGACGCAGTTAGCCAGCTTGCCTGGAAAATTTTAAAATGGATTGTGCAAAGAATTGACTTAAGTCTGCAAACCCCTCGTGTCCGACTCCGGCGACGGACTCGGGTACGGGGTGTTACATTTGATTGGTATCAGAGCTACGGTTTAGTCGATTCTAGGACTACCGTAATGCGTTGGGTCTAGCTATACATGCCATTTTATGTGATTATTTGATAGTGTGGTGATTTCTGACAGTTGTAAATGTGTTTATTTATAGTAATGGATCCCGATCCCGATCGAGCGGTAGCTGATGATCTTGAGAGTGTAGCGCCTGCTCCCGCACAAGGGACAGCGCCGGCGGACTCTCAACCTAATGCTAGTAACCCGAATGATGAAGCTAGACAAGCTTTCTATAGCGTGATGAATGATTGGTTCAACCAATACATTCGAACTAATACGGCTGTTCCACAACCTCCATTCCCGACTAATACCACCCCCGCACCTACAATACCTCCGGTAACTGACCAAATAAGGTCAAATAAGCCCCCAGTTGACAGAATCCGAAAACATGGGGCTACTGAATTTAAAGCTACGGATAGCGACAATGCCGAGCAAGCTGAATTTTGGTTGGACAACACTATCCGGGTACTCGATGAGCTATCTTGTACACCCGATGAATGCCTAAAGTGTACTATCTCCTTGCTACGCGATTCTGCCTACTATTGGTGGAGTACTCTGACTTCTGTGGTGCCCCGAGAGCAAGTAACTTGGGAGTTTTTCCAAACTGAGTTTCGAAAAAAGTATATCAGTCAGAGATTTGTTGATCAAAAACGGAAGGAATTTCTTGAGCTTAAGCAAGGTTCTATGTCAGTTACTGATTACGAGCGAAAATTTGTTAGACTTAGTAGGTACGCTCGGGAATGTGTTTCGTCCGAGGCTATCATGTGTAAACGCTTCGAGGATGGGCTGAATGAAGATATAAAAATGTTCGTGGGCATTCTTGAAATACGAGAGTTCGTAGTACTTGTCGAGCGAGCTTATAAAGCCGAAGAGCTTAGAAAAGAAAAACAAAAAGTTGATGTGAGAACTAGAGAGTTTCGTAAAAGATCCTCGGGAAAGTCTCTTCAACAGGCATCGAAGAAATTTCGAGATGATGTGGGCCGGTCTAGAGGCACTTCGGGCCTTTTTAGACGAGATCGTGATCGACCCCCTGTGGGTACACGGGGCACTTCGGTCGCCAGTGTTGGGAATGAACGTCGAGACAGAACGAAATGTCGATATTGCGGTAAATGGCATTCGGGGAGTTGTAGATTCCCTGACCGCTCCTGTTACAAGTGCGGATCAGTTGACCACTTCATTAAAGATTGCCCGAGGTTGTCTGAACAGAATGTAAATCAAAGTGGGAAACCGGGTGCTACCACTGCTCGAGGTAGACCATCTGGAAATACGGGCAATGCTAGTGGTGGCCAGAGAGGATCTAGAGATGCTACGACCAGATCCGAGGCTCGTGCGCCTGCTAGAGCTTATGCTATACGTGCCCGCGAGGATGCTTCTTCGCCTGATGTTATTACCGGTACTTTTATTCTCTTTGATACTAATGTAATTGCTTTGATTGACCCCGGTTCTACTCATTCTTACATATGTGAAACCTTAGCATCCAGTAAGACTTTACCTATTGAGTCTACTAAGTTCGTAATTCGGGTGTCAAATCCCTTGGGTCGTTACGTGCTTGTCGACAAAGTGTGTAAGAAATGTCCCCTAGTAATTTGAGGTTCGTGTTTTCCGGCGGACTTGATGCTTTTGCCGTTTGATGAATTTGATGTTATTCTCGGGTTGGATTGGTTGACCGTGCATGATGCGGTTGTGAATTGCAAAAGCAAGACTATTGAATTGAGGTGCGCAAATAACGAAGTAATTCGAGTTGAGTCTACGGACTTGGATGGGTTGCCAACTGTAATATCCTCAATGTTGGCCCAGAAATATGTAAGAAAAGGGTGCGAAGCATACCTTGCGTATGTACTTGATGACAAAGAATTAGAAAAGAAACCCGAATCTGTGCCGGTGGTTTGTGAATACCCGGATGTTTTTCCTGAAGAATTACCGGGTTTACCACCTGTTCGGGAGATAGAGTTTGGTATTGAGCTTGTACCTGGGACTACGCCGATTTCGATGGCTCCGTATCGTATGGCACCAACCGAGTTAAAAGAGTTGAAAGCTCAGTTGCAAGAATTGACGGATAGAGGTTTTGCTCGACCAAGTTTCTCACCTTGGGGTGCACCAGTATTGTTCGTGAAAAAGAAGGACGGAACCATGAGGTTGTGCATTGACTATCGTCAACTGAATAAAGCGACGATAAAGAATAAATATCCGTTACCGCGTATTGATGATTTGTTTGATCAACTAAAGGGAGCCTCAGTGTTCTCAAAAATAGATTTGAGATCGGGCTATTATCAGTTGCGAATTCGAGATTCGGACATACCCAAAACTGCCTTCAGAACGAGATATGGTCACTACGAATTCTTAGTGATGCCGTTTGGGCTCACTAATGCCCCTGCGGTATTTATGGATTTGATGAATCGGATCTTCAGACCATATTTGGATCGGTTCGTAGTTGTGTTCATTGATGACATCTTGGTCTATTCAAGAGATGAGACCGAACACGCTGAGCACCTGAGACTAGTGTTGCAAATTTTGCGGGATAAGCAGTTATATGCTAAGTTCAGTAAGTGTGAGTTCTGGTTAAGAGAGGTTAGCTTCTTGGGTCATGTGGTATCCGCATCGGGTATTCGAGTTGACCCGAACAAAATTTCAGCCATACTTAACTGGAAACCTCCGAGAAATATTACTGAGGTTCGGAGCTTTTTGGGACTCGCCGGTTATTACCGACGATTTGTCAAAGGTTTCTCGATGATAGCCACACCAATGACGAAGCTACTTCAAAAGGATGTTAAGTTCGAATGGACGGAGAAATGTCAGGAAAGTTTCGATCAACTGAAAACTTATTTGACTGAAGCTCCAATTTTAGTGCAACCCGAATCAGGCAAAGAGTTTGTCATTTATAGTAACGCATCCCTACCTAGGTTGGGTTGCGTATTGATGCAAGAAGGTCGAGTGGTGGCCTATGCGTCGAGACAATTAAAGCCACATGAGAAAAATTATCCGACCCATGATCTTGAACTAGCTGCCATCGTATTTGCTTTAAAAATATGGCAACATTACTTATTTGGTGAAAAGTGCCATGTATTTTCGGATCACAAAAGTCTCAAATATTTGATGACTCAAAGAGACTTAAATCTGCGACAAAGACGTTGGCTTGAGTTGTTGAAAGATTACGAGCTTGTCATTGATTACCACCCGGGAAAGGCTAATGTGGTTACGGATGCCTTAAGCCGGAAATCATTGTTTGCTTTATGAGCGATGAATGTGCACTTGTCTGTTCTACCCGACAATGTATTAGTAGCTGAATTAAAAGCCAAACCATTATTGATTCATCAAATTCGTGAAGCCCAGAAAGTTGATGATGAATTGGTTGCAAAACGGGCTGAGCGTGTTCCGAACAAGGAATCGAAGTTTCAAATTGATGATGATGATTGTTTGAGGTTCAGAAGTCGTTTGTGTGTTCCAAGGAATTCGGAACTCATTTCGATGATTCTGAACGAAGCCCATTGTAGCCGAATGTCAATTCACCCGGGGAGTACGAAAATGTACAACGATTTGAAACGTCGGTTTTGGTGGCATGGTATGAAACGAGACATCTCCGACTTTGTTTCAAGATGTTTAATATGTCAACAAGTGAAAGCGGAACATCAAGTGCCTTCAGGATTACTTCAGCCGATCATGATCCTGAGTGGAAATGGGATCGAGTCACAATGGACTTTGTGTCCGGACTGCCATTGTCAGCAAGTAAGAAGGATGCGATTTGGGTTGTTGTTGATAGACTGACTAAGTCGGCTCACTTTATCCCCGCGCGTACAAATTTTTCATTGGATAAACTAGCTGAATTGTACGTTTCTCAGATTGTGAGATTACACGGGGTACCTATTTCTATCGTGTCGGATAGAGATCCGAGATTCACCTCACGATTTTGGAAGAAATTGCAAGAAGCTTTGGGTACCAAGCTGCATTTTAGCACTGCTTTTCACCCCCAAACCGATGGTCAATCCGAGCGGATAATTCAGATACTTGAGGATATGTTGAGATGTTGCATCCTCGAGTTCAGTAGTTCATGGGAACGGTATTTACCTTTGATTGAATTCGCTTACAACAATAGTTTTCAATCAAGTATTAAGATGGCACCTTACGAGGCTTTGTACGGTCGTAAATGCCGTACACCATTGTTTTGGACCGAGCTCGGTGAAAGTAAAATTTTCGGAGTTGATTTGATTAAAGATGCCGAACAGAAAGTAAAGGTAATCCGTGAAAGTCTGAAGGCAGCCACAGATCGTCAGAAATCGTATGCGGATTTGAAACGAAAAGACATTGAATATCAGGTGGGAGATAAAGTGTTTCTTAAAGTTTCGCCTTGGAAAAAGGTACTCAGATTTGGCCGTAAGGGCAAGTTGAGTCCGAGATTCATTGGGCTGTACGAAATCTCCGAACGAGTTGGTTCAGTTGCGTATCGATTGATTTTGCCCCCTGAACTTGAAAAGATCCACGACGTCTTTCATGTTTCGATGCTTCGACGCTATAGATCTGATCCATCGCACATAATTAGCCCATCAGAGGTTGAAATTCAAGCCGATATGAGTTATGAAGAAGAACCGATGTGTATCCTAGCTCGTGAAGTGAAGGAGTTGCGAAACAAAAGGGTTCCGCTAGTAAAGGTGTTATGGCTCAAACACGGGATCGAGGAAGCTACTTGGGAAACCGAGAGCTCGATGAAAGAACGATACCCAAACTTATTTACCGGTAAGATTTTCGGGGACGAAAATTTCTTAAGTGGGGGAGAGTTGTGACAGCCCAAAATTGACCCTAGTCGGGAAGTGGTTTCGGGACCGCTAAACCGAGTCATAAAAATAATTAACCGTCATAATTGATGCTCATTATATGTACATGTGCATGTGTGAAAATTTCGTGTTTGAATTTTGTTTAATTGTAGGTGAATTTTAGTAAATAAGACTTATGTGAGAAAATTTTGAAATGTGATAGGTCAAAGCATAAAGACCTATTAGTGCATGAAAAAAAAAGGGGGGACTTGCATGTCAAATTCCCCCCCTAAATAGTAGTGGCCGGCCATGACAAGGTGGATAGACAAATTGTGATGGGTAAAACATATTATGAAAAGTTTATGACAACATGTTGTGTTAAGAACAATAAAATATGAGGGGAGTGGGAGGAGAAACCAAAGTTGTTTCATCCTTGCTCCCCCATTTTGCCGAAACTAGAAGAAAAAAACAAGGCTTCATCCTCTTTGTTCTTCTTGACCGAAAAATCAAAGGAAGAAGAAAGAGCTCTCTTGCTTTATGTTCGGTTTGGATGAGGATTAAGAAGAGGTAAGTACCTTGAAATTCTTGGAAATTTTTGTATAAAGAAGGTGGTTAGTTCAAGTTCTAATCATTCCATGGCTTAAGTTTTGATTGTTAGGAGGTTTGATAGTTGGCCAAGTAGTTTGAAGCTCTTAGCACATATATTTTTTTTCTTCTTCTTTCTTGAAGGTTAAAATTTGGGTTGTTATTAAGGAGGTGCCGAATGTGGTCCTTGAAGGGCCTTGAGGAACAATATATGTGGCTTGGGTTATAACATTCGGCCATGGTAGTTTGAGGATTAAGGATTTTATTTCTTGTTAAAATTGGATGAGTCTTAGTGTGTGAAGTGTTTGAACTAACTAAGGATCAAATAGATGCATGGGTACAAAGTAGGAAGAATCGGCTACTATGGTTGACACTAATGCCGAATGTAAAAATGTTATATTAAATAATGTATGTGATTTGAGTTAATAATATGAAAAGAATATTTAGATGTATTATAATTGATTAAGTATTAAATCAAAAGTTGCTAAAATTGCCATTTCTTTAGCCGAATATGTGTTTGATCAATGAAGAATTTGTTGAAGAATATAGGTGAACTTGGTAAGAGTATTCGGCTTAGTGTATAAATGATATAAAGATTTTAGAAATTATTTTGGTTAGGTGTATGTATGATTAAGTATATTCGGCAATATACTTAAAGTGAGTACATGATATTATATTATAATTATTGAGCTTAAGTATATGGATATGTGTATATGTGGTCATATAATGACATTTTGGGTTGAAAATTTAATGATATGTGATTGCCGAATGTGATAAATAAATTCATATTATTGGTGTAAATATTGAATACTCCTATTTGTATTCTTTAAGCTCAAGAGCAAAGGGGAACTAAATCCGACAAAGGGAAGGAAAAAGTAATTGAATAGCCATTAAAGTTGTTCGACAACATCCGAGGTAAGTCTTCGAGTAATGACCCTACTTGAATTATATTGAAATGATTAGTCATACTATGACGGATAGCCGAATGTGCATAGAGCCTATGTTATAAAGCCAATTGAAATCATGCTCCTTGTGTGTGGCTATTGAGCCGAAATTGGAAAGGTTAAATAAATGCTTTGTGTTTGAGCCTTAGTAACGAAAATGAAATATGGATGTGTCATGATTGTTGATATATGTGTGCATGAGCATTTGAATGATATCCAGGCTAAGTCCCGAAGGCAATTGTGCTACTGATTTTATCCGGGCTAAGACCCGAAGGCATTTGTGCGAGTTGCTATACCCGGGTTAAGACCCGAAGGCAATTGTGCTAGTGATTTTATCCGGACTAAGATCCGAAGGCATTTGTGCGAGTTACTAAATCTGGGCTAAGACCCGAAGGCATTTGTGCTTGTGGTTATATCCGGCTAAATTCCGAAGAAAGTTGGGTTCGAAGGTGAGCGTGTTGTGCTGTAATAAATTCAATTAAAACGCTCGAAAAACCCAAATGATAAGGTATGTGTTTGTATGCATCGGAAAAGTCGATTCGTTTTTAATAGTATTCGTTCAATCGACTAACGAACTTTCGACTTTTAGATAGGTTAATACCTTGTGTGTATATGTTGATGAAGTGTGAAGTAAGTATGTGTATGAGAATGTGTGTTAATAAAGTGATCCATTTAGCTATGTGAATGTAATACTTTAGTCACAGCCGATTTCATTACTTGAAACTTACTAAGCTTTAAAATGCTTACCCCGTTGCTTTGGCTCTCTGTTTTATAGATTTTGTTCGTCGGATATCGGATTTGGGATCATCGAAGTCGAAGTCATCCACACTATCAAAGCCCTTTTGGTACTCTTTTAGTTGAACTCTGGATATGGCATGTATAGGACTACCCTTTTTGTTGTGGGTCATGGACCCTTTGGACTTGTATAATTTTGGATAGCCATGCGAAAATGGCTTATATATTTTTGAGCATAATGTTATCATCATTTGGTATGGATATGGTTATTGAGAGGTGTGGATATGCTTAACAAGGATTGGCCATGGGAATGGTTAATCACTATCATAATTTGTGCTATTTATGCTAAAAGGGCTAGTTGAATCATGGAGACTATGAAATAGGTAAAGTCTACCTTAAAGGCAGATGCTGACAGCAGCAGTGATGTAGATTTGGAAAATCACTAAAAATAGTAGGAATGGAATTAAATAGTGAAAAAAATTATGTAACGAACCTTGATGAATCTATTTTCATAGGAAAGTAACGAAACAATCATATGGACAGTATGTTAAGAGATATTCTGGTTCTCGTGAGACAGGGCCAGAACGGTTTCTGGATTTCCTGTTCCGACTTTGGAAATTCATTATATATTAACCAGAGACAATTAGGAGTCATGCCATATATGTATAGATTCAACTCTGAGTCTAGTTTCTATAGAAACAAACGGCATCAGTATTGAAGCTCTGTGTAGGGAGATATCCAAGTCGTAATACGCAAAGGTCAGTGTAGTCGATCCCTGTAACATGGGAGACTTTGACTAATAAACTGTACTAATTGGCCCGACCAAAAATTCTAGAAAAAAATATGTAAATGGTAATATGAGTCTAGTTTCGGGGAAAAATCACGAAACTGATTTTCGAGTTGTGAAACTCAAGATATGATTTTTAAGGTGACAGTGACGCAGTTAGCCAGCTTGCCTGGAAAATTTTAAAATGGATTGTGCAAAGAAGTGACTTAAGTCTGCAAACCCCTCGTGTCCGACTCCGGCGACGGACTCGGGTACGGGGTGTTACAGTGAGTGCTCACCTATGTAATGTGATAGGGCATTATGGCCCAATAATTTGATGGAGAAATAAGGGAATGTCGACTAATGCTTCATTCATCAGGGATAGTAAGGGTGTGCTTCTCGGAGAATGTGAGCATTCGTGTTACACTTATATGGTGATTTGAGTGACTCTATGAGTCTTAGGGTGTGTTTTAGGAGAACCATTTATCCAATGAGTATATTATTTAATTATGTTTCATTTTCACGAATTGCTAATATATCAGTAAACTAAACGGGGTTGATTATATGTGAACCGATTGTATGCAAACCACCTACGTGTAGAACTGTTTATGTGCGAACTATTTTATGCGATCTGTCTAGAAGTGAGTTATATAGTTTGTGAATTATTGATGTGTTTTCTTGTGTAGTGTACATGTGTATTCACTGAGCTTTCACAAGCTCATCTCTTTTAGCAGTGGAAAAGTGATAATAGTATGTATTTTTAATAAAAATCGGGGGTTTATACTTAACTATATAATGGCATCCTTAAATTCTATTTACGTGTCATGCAATATAAAAAATAAAACCTCAACCCTAAATTCCATGCCATAGTTCAAAATAAAATATATTCGAACTTTGAATAATTAAATAAATTGAATAATAAGCCTAAATAATTCAATAAATAAAAATTGAGTCGAGACCCTCTGGATGTCGCGTCCAGGTTTTAACTTGGTGGGTTATCTATAAGGATGGAAATATATGGGGGATTGAGCTATGACGCTTAGTGTGAGTCACTTCATAAGAAAATCAGACCAAATAGTCGTTAAGACATATTAAATAATAACTTAGAGAATAATCGCATTCAACTAACAATTCCAAGTATCGATTTTTCAAATTAACCATCAATAGTACCACACATTTCACATTAGCAATTTCAAAATATCAATATCATAGTTTACTCATCCATATAGATATATGTATTTAAGTCATCTCAGACATTCCAGTTGAGTATATGCATGCTTTCATAAATGTCATACATTTTCGATTTTAACATGAAAGATCCTACCTCCCCCCCCCGCTACACGCGACAATTGGAGTTCCCCAAAACTCCAACCAACAACACAATGGATTGTGGATTAACCACCAATGGTTTGCAAAATAACTGCCAATGGCTGTGGACACACAGCAAAAACATAGCTGATGGAACTTGCCCTGGATGTGGGTAGATAGCAAAATGATATAGATAAAACCTACCAATGGCCATGGACGCACAACATGTTTGTAGGTAATAGTTACCAAAGGGTTGTGGATGCACAAGAAAAACATTCCAGGTGAAATTGTCTATGGTTGTGAACACACAGCAAAATAAATAGAGATTAACTGTCAATACTTCCTCAGTTCATTGCGTCCCACCCCATGCAATCAAGTTTATTGGCAATTTATATATAGAAACCTTAAATAGTTATATTAAGTCACGTGCTAGTTAATTATTTTTACTATATCATATTTGTTGGCAAATTAACGAGTTAATTCCTTCCAAAAAAAAAGAAGTGCTAATTATAGAAAGTAAAACTTGGTCATATTATTTACCCATGCTAATTAAAATAGAAAATGTTTAGTTGGTTGTAATTTGGCCTTAGTCTATCTATATAAGATGGTTTGAAACAAAACAAAAGACAGAAATCATTCTCTCTTTGAAGTAAATAAAAATAAAGTATGGCTATTCAATTTTATTTTGTTTCATCCATGTTAATACTAGTACTTTTGTCCATATCATCTGTTGAAGGTCAAGGAGGAGGAGGTGGTGGTGTTATTGATGTTGTTGCAAAGTTTGGTGCAAAGGCAGATGAGAAAACAAATTTGAGTAAGGTAAGCAAAATATCATATAACGTTATAGTCAGTAGATAAAAGTATGCATATCTATTTCCAAATCTCTTACCTTTATATGTATCTTTTTTATTTTTTTTATTTGGTTTTAGCCATTGTTGGATGCTTGGAAAGAAGCACGTGCCTCGACATCTCCGTCAAAAATTGTGATTACTAAAGGGATATATTTTTTAAGTACAGCTACCTTAGTGGTCCTTGCAAGGCTCCTATTGAGCTTTAAGTTGAAGACACTGTGAAGGCTCCGACAGACCCTATTGCTTTCAAAGAGCCTAAATGGATTGCCTTCAATAGAATTGAAAATTTCAAATTGTCTGGCGGAAGAGTTTTCGACGTCCAGGGAACCACTACTTATAAAAGGGAAGGCTGCAAAGGTCATGATTATTGTGGTTCACTTTCTATTTTAAGTTATGTTCTTATTGAGAAGTTATGAATTTTGTTTTTATAAATAGAATTAAGTAATAATTATTTTTTGTTTCATTCTGGAATTAAATAGAACCTAAGGTTTGATTTTTTAACCAATACAATGATACCAGATATAACTACCAAAGACAGCAAGAAGCTCAACGCTAATGTTCTTGGATGCAAAAACATTACTTTCTAACATTTCACCGTATCTGCACCTGATGAAAGCCCAAACACAGATGGGATTCACATTGAGAGATCAGATGGGGTCAATGTTCTTAACTTAGAGATAAAAACTGGTGATGATTGTGTTTCAATTGGGGATGGCTCTAAAAATTTGGTTTTCAAGTAGACCAGCACAGGGCATCAGTATTGGCAGTCTCTGATTATTTAAAAATGAAGAACCCATTGATGGAGTTACAGTAAAAAACAACACCATGTCTAATACTTCCAATGGTGTTAGAATCAAAAGTTGGCCAGGTGCTGAACCTGACACTTGTTCGAACATTCACTTTAAGGATATTACCGTGACCAAGTCAGATCTCCTATTATAATTGTTCAGAAATATTACCCATGGAACAAATGAAAAATAAATGTATGTACATATTTATCAAAATCGTAATAGAGCAAAAAGAGTTAATTGGTCATTGAATTTGTTAGGATTAACCCGATTAAGCAACGAATAAAAAAAACATAGTGGAATAAATTGAGAAATTGAACATGCAAATTTAACGTGGAAAAACCCCTCCAAAGAGGATAAAAAACCATGGGCAAATATAATTTTACTATAATGGCAAAAGAATGAAGAATACAAAAGATGGAGATAAAACTAAACCCCGAAAACCTAAAAATAAAGAACCCTCAAAACGTAAACACAAAATTCTCTAAATGTGTGATGAGTTCTAATATCTAATGGGTGTATTTTCTGAGGTTGTAAAAGAGCCTATTTATAGGCTAAATTCATAGGTCAAATAATAATAAAATAATCTAAACTAATTAGTGTTTGATTAAAACAAATAAACAGAGTTTAACTGAAAGATTATTTCTCAGATTTGACTGAAAATAGGAGTCATATTTAACAAATCTCCACCTTGACTCATATTTCCACAACACCATCTTTGCCAAAGCCCGCCACGAGCCTATCTTGAATTATGCAAGGAGTTAACTGTGTCGATTTGTGCTTAGAAATTGGAAGATTTCCAGCTTCGACTTGTACACTACCAAATTAAAACTAACCCAAGTCTGATTTTCATGAACACAGTGCCCTAACTTTTCAAAACCTGCATCCAAAAGAGAACCTCTCTTCAACGAAACGGTCATACCTTTTTCCCTCCTATAACCAATTTAACTCTACTCCAAACGAGTTGACTTCGACTCCATAATAGACGAGGGATGTTCGATTTCACTGGTCACTGTAGAACCTTCCAGAATATAAAGATTGTCGGTTCTTTTACCTTTTAACAAAACGAGAGCTCTAGGAGATACTTTAATACTGCTTGACTTAATGTTGATTTTGCATCCTTTCAAGTCTAAAATACTCAATGAGATGAGATTCTTTCGTAAATTAGGTACATACCTGACATCTGAGAGTGTCATAATCGTCCCATCGTGTATCCTAATTTTAACAGTACCAATACTAATTACCTTACTAGATGAATCATTTCCTATGCGCACAACTCCATCTTCAACTGAACTGTATGTGGAAAACTATTCTCTATTGGGACACATGTGGAAAGAACATCCCGAATCTAGGATCCATTCAGACGTGAGCTTGGAGTTATCGCTCGTTGACACTAACAAGAAATCATCACCGTTTTTATTAGCCAAATTAGCACCAGCTACATCTTCCTCATTACTCTCAATAGCTCTTTTATTTTGCAGTTTATAACAATCTGCTTTGACGTGACCTAACTTTTTACAATAGTGACACCTTTTGTCTCGTTTCTTTAATGCTACTAAAATGAAAGCTTGCCTATCTATCTTGCTATCCAAATGAAACTCATTGTCGAGTTTGTCTCTTCTTAACAAATGACCCTTCAAATCTTCGAACGAGAGTTTGTCTCTACCATAAATCAAGGTCTCCCTGAAAGACTTGTATGAAGGGGGTAAATAGCACAATAATAGCATAGTCTGATCTTCATCGTCAATATGAACCTCAACATTCTGTAAATCATTTAAAAGAGTAATGAATTAACTGATGTGATCTTTAAGAAGCTCACCTTCGTTCATGTGAAACGTAAATACACATTGTTTCAACACTAAACGATTGGCCAAAGACTTAGTCGCATAAAGAGTTTCTAACCTTTTCCACAAGGCTGATGAGGTTTTCTCCATCAATACCTCCTACAATACCATATTTGCAAGGCACAACTGGATTGTTGACAGAGGCTTTTCAACAAGCTCTTCCCATTTTGTTTTATTTAAATTCTCAGATTTTTCCGGTAATAACCTTTTTCAAGCCGGATTGAACTAGAATTGCTATAATCTGAACTTGCCACAGATTGAAATTTGTTTCACCATCAAACTTCTCAATTTCAAACCTTGTTATAGCCATCTCTGAATGAGCTAATCTATGAAAATTAAACTAGCTCTGATACCACTAGTTGGGGATCGACCCGATTAAGTAAAAAACAAGTAAAAATAATAGAAGAAATTGAGATGTTGAACACATAAATTTAATGTGAAAAACTCCTCCAAAAAGAATAAAAAACCACGGGCAAAGATAATTTTACAATAATGAGAGTACAAAAGATGGAGATAAAACTAAACCCCGAAAACCCGAAAACAAAGAACCCTCAAAATGTAAACAAAAAATTTATTAAATGTGTTATGAGTTCTAATATCTAATGGGTGTATTTTCTAAGGTTGTAAAAAAGCCTATTTATAGGCTAAATTCATAGGTCAAATAATAATAAAATAATCTAAACTAATCAGTGTTTGATTGAAACAAATAAACAAAGTTTAACTAAAAGATTATTTCTCAAATTTGACTGAAAATAGGAGTCATATTTAACAGAATCATTATTTTGTTGATGCAGGAAGAATCAAAAGTTAAACTAAGCAGCATTAGTTTCAAAAACATTCACGGCACTTCTACGCATCTAGAAGCTGTCAAGATTATTTGTAGTGCTACTTTGCCTTATGAAAATGTGGAACTTGCAGACATTGAAATTACGCATAGTGGACCGACTGGACCTGCAGTATCACAATGTTCGAATGTGAAGCCTAAAGTTAGTGGCAAACAAAGTCTAACTACATGTTCTGCCCCTATCCCGGCAAAACCTACCCCGACCGCTTAATCAATAGCATAGGTATAAATTTTTTTGATGACGTTGTAACTCCTATAATTATATTTATTTTGCAAACAAATTTTGTTTTGTTTTACATTCTATGTTATTAAGAATATTTTTCTTAAACTTCATTATTTTTAAAAATACACTTCAACAAAAAATATTGCAATGTGATACCATTTTATGCATTTAGGCTTACAATATAATTATTTTTGGAATACTGCTCAACCAGATACTATTTAATTATTTGTTTTTTATTTATATAAATTTTTTATTTATAAAATTGGCATAATAAAAAATTTAATAATCAATATTTATACATTGTGTCAATTTAGTTTTGATTCTAAAAATAACCTTTAACTTTTACACCTTATATAATTTGATTTTCTTTTTAGTTTTTTTTATGACTCTTTCACCTCAAAAGTTAAAAAAATAAATTTATCAATTAAATTTGATCTAAAATATATTAAAATTAAAAATCTAGAAATTTAATATAATAATTTTATCTTTTTTTTATTGTTTTAAATTTAACCTTGAATGTTACAAATAAAAGCAAAACTGTAAAAAATACAAAATTGCACTATATAAATGTCAGGGACTTGAATTTTTTAGAATAAAGATTAAGTTGACACAACATATAAACAATGAGAGCTAAAATTATGATTATGTCAATATTAAAAGCTATAAAAGTTTTATAAAATGTTCGGCGATGGAATCCATCAAACTGGTTGAATTAAAAAACACTGGTTTAACCCAATAGCCTATATACTAAACGACCCGTCATTGCAACGAATTAGTGACTCCACCTTCGATTTATGTACTAAGCCATGGCATTAGTTAGCAGGTATGATAGTTTAACATAACTATCAATCAAACAAGCCCTTCTCAAGGAAAAACCGAGAACAAGTTACCCAAAAACCATCGTATAACCGAAGAAAATCCTCCATAGGTTAAACTCAAGCATTATGAAACTCCAACTTAAGGCCTCGTTGGCTTTACAATAAGGACCAATCCCTGATTGGCGCTATCATAGTTATGTTTCAGGGAAAACGTCAGACTCCTAGGTTTTAATATATAAATGTAAATGATGAATAAAATTTTCAACGTTAGGAGGGTTAAAAGTTAGGAAATGGGGTAAGTATTAGAATAATAAAAATCTGCATAAGATAATGTAAGTAGTGGGTTGTTGTTGAATAGAGAATGAATTAAATTGTTTTAGACAATATGTGATGTGTATATTTTCATGCAAAGCTGAAAATACCAGAAGAGCATCGACTAGCAAACACAAAGGGAAGGAAAAGGTCACATAATCGACATTGTGGTGAACAAGGTGAGTACACTATATACTACATTTGAAAACGAGGGTGCATTCTACTGAAAGCAAGTATGACGTGCGAAAACAATATTCATGTTGTGAATTGAACATGTGCATGTGCGATTCTCTTCCATGCATTGTGCAAGCCTCATCTATGTGTTGTGCGAACTCTTAGCATGAATCTATGTCTATGTGTTTTTACATGCTATGCGAACCTTGAGTAAAATGTATACATGCGTCCAGGTTTAGGTTAAATATATGATATATATAGGCCCCTAAATTTTGTTATATAATATAATTTGTGTGTACTTTTATATATTATGTATAGGTTTATGGCTTTTAATTTATGTAATATATATACATTGATGTAAAATGGAATTGTTATATATAATGAATGCATGCGCAAAGGTTATTATAAATAATATATGTACATAACTTTGCCTTAAAATTATTTTTCTATCTATTATATATAAATATATATATGCGATGTGCGAACCCTAAGTCTACTATGTTGTTGTTTTATGCTTAATTTTCTATTTTGCAAGCTATTCTATGATGTGTTGTGGTACTGTGAGCTCTATTAAAAATTGTGAGCTTAAAATGACATGATTTGTAAATGTGTATTACTACGATATGTTGGCATTGTGAATTTTTGGAACTATTAGATATAGTTGGCATGCCATAGGATCGTGAGTGCTCACCTATGTAATGTGATAGGGCATTATGGCCCAATGCTTAGATGGAGAAATAAGGGAATGTCGAGTAATGCCTCATTCTCCGGGGATTTTTTGGGTGTGTTTTTCAGAGAGTATGAGCATTCGTGATACACTTATATGGCGATTTGAGTGACTCTATAAGGCTTAGGGTGTGTTTTAGGAGAACTGTTTATCCAATGAGTATATTATTTAATTATGTTTTGTTTTCACGAATTGCTAATATATCACTAAACTAAACGGGGTTGATTATATGTGAATTAGTGACATGCAAGCCGATTGTATGCAAACCACCTACATGTAGAACTGTTTATGTATGAACTAATTTATGCGATCTGTCTATAAGTGATTTGTTTAGTTTGTGAATTATTGAGGTGTTTTCTTGTGTTGTGTACATGTGTATTCACTGAACTTTCGCATGCTCATCACTTTTTGCAGTGGAAAAGTGATAATAGTATGTATTTTTAATAAAAATCAGGGGTTTATACTTAACTATATAATGGCATCTTTAAATTCTATTTACATGTCATGCCATATAAAAAAAAAACCTAAACCTTAAATTCCATGCCATTGTTCAAAATAAAATATATTCAAACTTTGAGTAATTAAATAAATTGAATAATAAGCCTAAATAATTCAATTAATAAAAAATTGAGTTGAGACGCTCTGGATGTCGCGTCCATGTTTTAACTTGGTGGGTTATCTATAAGGATGGAAATAAATGGGGGATTGAGCTATGGCGCTTAGTGTGGGTCACTTCATAAGAAAATCAGAGGAAACAATTATTAAGACATATTAAATAATAACACATAGAATAATCACATTCAACTAGCAATTCCAAGTATCAATTTTTGAAATTAACCATCAATAGTGCCACACATTTCACATTAGCAATTTCAAAATATCAATATCACAGTTTACTCATCCATATATATATGTATTTAAGTCATACATTTTCGGTTATAACATAAAAGATCCTACCCCACCACTGCACACAACAATTGGAGTTCCCCAAAACTCCAACCAGCAACACACTGGAAGTTGGATTAACCACCAATGGTTTGCAAAATAACTGTCAATGGCTGTGGACACACAGCAAAAACACAGTAGATGGAATCTGCCATAGCTGTGGTTAGATAGCAAAATGATAAAGGTAAAATCTGCTAATAGCCATGGACGCACAACATGTTTGGAGGTAAGAGTTGCCAGAGGGTATTGGATGTACAACAAAAACGTTGCAGGTGGAATCTGTCTATGGCTGTGAGTACACAGCAAAATAAATAGAGATAAACTGTCAATCTTTCCTCTGTTCATTACGTCCTACCCCATGCAACGCACTATGGCATACTCTAATAATCAATACCATATCATTTAATATGCTTTTAGTAGAGCAATACAGTAGCAAACAATATGCTTATAATGATTTGATTTAGTAGTAATTAATATGCTAGGACAGATTAATTCGGTAGCTGATAAGCCATAAAAGTAACTTGTTTTTAATCCCATTCTTGAGGCATCTTTGGATGATTTATTATATGAATTAGTGAATTTAATTCTCTTAATCTTTTAAACTCATGTTTCTATACTTATGTGGGCATAGGGGAGTGAAAGGAGAAAAAGATGAGCTGAAATCGGGCAAAAAGAGTTGTTTCCTCGATCCACACGGCTTGGGCATTTCCACACGGGCTGGCCATATGCCCTTGTGCAAGTCCGTGTCGATTTCGTATCCTGCTTCCCTGTTATGCAAAAAAACCCCAATTTTTAGGCTTTCTCAGTATTCGAAAGTCTATAAATACACACTAGAAGAGGACCTAAAGGGAGATGCAGAGTAGAACACAGGAATTACTTGAAGAAAGCCAACGAATTCACCTCAGAAGTAGGATCTCCTTCAAGACTGAAGATCTCCCTCCACTTTCTCTCGAAGTTTTTGGGTTTCTTTATGTTTTGTTGTTTTCCTATTTTTGAGATGTTTTCCTGTTACATTATGAAATAGACTCCCTAAATACCTAGGAAGGATGAAGCCTATGATGGATCTTATTATTTAATTATCTAAATTATATGATAAATACTTGTTCTTGTTCTTTGTTATGTGTTCTTAATTCTTACCTTAATATTTTCAGGATATTAATCCAAGTTTGATATGCTTATTTAATGGAGCAAAAGTCCCTATTTAAGAGTAGATCTAGAATAATTAAGTGAAGTTGCATGCATCCTAGAGATAGGATGACATAAATCTGTCGGATTAGAGTCAAATCTAATAGGGGAATCCATAAATCGAGTTAATGTGACAATAGGGGTTTTAATTAGAAAGAGATTTCAATTAATCGGCCTAGAGTAAGTTGTTCTAAGTCTCGAAAGAGATATTAAAATAATTTAAGGATTTCTACGGATCAAGAAAAGTGAATAAATCGTTTAATTCAGAGTTAGAATAATAAGTGAAGTCTAGGTGGATTCTTCTTTAGGTATTGTCCTTATTATTGGTTTATTCGATTATTTCCTTCACTCTCTGTCGCGTTCATTGGTTAACTAGTTTAGTTAATTTTAGATTAAAACAAATCCCTTTTATTTTAGGCTAAATAATAGAAAGATAGTTAATACTAGTACTTTTAATCCTTGTGGATACGATATTCTGGACTCACCATAGCTATACTACCATTCGATAGGTGCGCTTGCCTTTGTCATGATCGTAGTCTAGTTTAGTGAACCATAAAACGATCATCAGTAGCAAAAATTAATATATTTATATGTTCGATTTAAAGGTGACATTCGCCGTACTAGACATACAATCACAAACTCCAAAACAATAAACATATGTATTGTTCACAAATCATGCAAATATATATAGATATCATATTAAATCAGTCTATCAAATCATTGATTCTAACATTATTCATACTATTAGGGGCTCAATTGAATAAATTAAAGTACTAAAAAAAGTTCAAACATAATTCAGGGACTAAACTGATCAAATCTTAAAATTTCTGGGAAAAGTAGTAGAATCTGAGAAACAAGGGACACACGGCCATGTTGAAAGCCCTGGACCATGTGGCTAGGGCATGTGACAG
This sequence comes from Gossypium hirsutum, assembly GCF_007990345.1. NCBI lineage: Eukaryota > Viridiplantae > Streptophyta > Magnoliopsida > Malvales > Malvaceae > Gossypium > Gossypium hirsutum. The sequence goes on along the minus strand of NC_053425.1, from coordinate 65,075,973 downwards.
ACTGTGGTCGTGTTGTATTTGCAAATTCAACCACAAGGGAGACACAACAATGTGGAATGTTGTGTGGAAGGTCCTAAGCCGTGTGAGAATTGAAATAACAAAGGGGACATGGCCGTGCGGTCCACACATATGGCCCATATGCCAGTGTGGAAATCCGTGTGCCCTATCCTAGGCATGGTTTTACCCCGATTCACTTGTAAAATAACACACACCTATCACCAAGATCTCAAGCAATGTTCCTCACGTTCGAATCTGATCCGAGGTACCTAAATGGGTCCCTCAAACACAATTTATGCTGTAATTAATAATGAATTTCAAGATTCTTCAATATTATCGAGAGTTTTGAGGAAAACTTGAGAAAGGTCGTTTAATAGATCGCAAGATTTTCGTTAGATAGAAAATCTATAAAGTTTGTAGATAAACTTCGGGATTTAAAGCATACTTATTGCTTCTTGGCGAAGATTGGGGGGTTTCTAACAACGATAACATTTCTAGTTGAAAACAAGTTGAAATTAGGGACTAATCTTGATTCTAGAGCAAAAGTAAATTTCAACAATAGGGAAAAATATTTGCAAAGAAGTGAATGGAAAAGAAATGGGATAGAAACAGGGGGAAGGGAAAAAGAATTCCAATTAGGGTTTGAAAAGAAATAAAAAAACTATGTCTAATTAAGAAAGATTGAACTAAGTAGCTAGGTTTTACAAACCTTAAGGAGGTGGCATGGTAATTTACCCATGCTACCGAAATTAAAAGAAAAATTAAGATTGGCGTGACTTGAACTTAGGAATTTAAGGTGGAAATGCAAAGGCTTAACCATTGGGCTTCTACCCATACTTGTTAAGTTTTTGCTCCAATTAATATTTATTTTAGAGTGGCTTTTATCCTAGTTTGCTAAAAATAAAAAGAAAAGAAATAAGAGAGGAGTGGATAGAACCGAGGATCTCAAGGGAGTCTATTAATTACATAGCCACCATGGCTAAGTCATTTCTTGCTTATTTATTTCATCCAACCCTATATATTTTGGGGTGTTACAGTCCTGAAATTTCACTTGGGTCAAATAGATGAGGATATTATTGACAAAATACGTCTTTCGATTCTCATGTGGTGTCCTCCATGTTATGGTTCCACAATAGTACTCTCTCAAGAAGGATATTTTTCCTTCCTAGAATCTTTACATCTCGATCTAGAATTTGCATAGGTTCCTCCTCAAATGAAAAATCTGGTCATACCTCATTCTCATCGATTGGAATAATGTGGGAAGGGTCAGATCTATATTGTCTCAATATGGAGACATGGAAGACGTTATGAATTTGATCCAACTCTGGAGGTAATTCTAAATGATACGCAACTGAACCGACTTTTTTAAGGATTTTATAAGTCCTATGAACCTAGGACTTAACTTACCTTTTCTTTAGAATCTTAGCACCTTTTTCCATAGGGCCACTTTTAAGAAGACTTAATCACCGACACTGTACTCAATGTCTTTCCTTTTTAATCTATATATGGCTTCTGTCTATCTTAAACCAATTTTAGTCTATCCTGAATCAGTTTGATTTTCCCCTCAGACTCTTGCACTAACTCTGGACCCAAAATTTTCCTTTCACCTAGTTCGGTCCAACACAAAGGTGTTCAGCATTTATGACCATACAAGGCCTCATAATGTGCCATAAGGATACTCGATTGGAAGCTATTATTGTAGGAAAAATTGGCTAAAGTTAAATGTTCTTCCTAATTGCATTGAAATTCGATAATGTAGCCTCTTAACATATCTTCGAATAGTTGTATAACCCATTCGGATTCCCTGTCAATTTGTGAGTTGAAAGCAGTACTAAAATCCAAATGAGCATCTAGTGATTCTTATAGCTTATTCAAGAATCGAGATGTAAAATAGAGATCTCGATCAGAGATAATCGATATGGGCACCCTATGCAATTGCACTATCTCGGAAATATAGAACTTAGTGAATTGGTCTACTATTACCCAAATTAGATATTTATTAGTAGGTGTTAAGGGTAACCTACTAACAAAGTCCATCATTGTTCGCTCCCACTTCCACTAAGGTATTTTGATAGGTTGTAACAACCCAGAAGAGAATTGGTATTCTAATAACCAAGCCATACCTATAATTAAATCAAACTCCCCAAATGGTAACTCCATAAGTCTACTGGAAACACTACTCCTTAAAGCTCCAATAGGCATCTCCTATAGACTTTATTTATAATAACTGGCTATCCTAAGGGGCTTACTATGGCTACATCAATAATGGTTTCCTCTACCACAACACCTAATTTATCAGACATATTACATGCAACATATTAATGGGTGGATCCTATTTCAATTTAGGCAAAGTATAAGATTGAGTTAATAGTAAAAATACTTGCGATGACATCAGATGCATCCCTTTCCTCACGACCTCTAATGATCTTAAACAAGGGTTGGTTGCGTAGCCTCGGTTCTAATCGTGCCTATTGCTATAGTATTTGCAGCCCTATTTTGCCAACAGCCCCTCAGAGGTTGCTAGCCTGCTCCCTGATTTTGGGTCAATGTTTGTGCTTGATTACTCGAGTGAGAACAATCTTTCATCAAATGCTCCATTAATCCGCATTTCAAACAAGCACCCATTTTCTTCCAACAATCTCCCAAGTGGCACTTTCCATAATATTTACAGTGGTAAACCTTACCCCAATAGTTAGTTATTGTACCCCTTGTCTGCTGTCTACCCTCTCTAGATCGTTTCACAGGATAAGAGTTTGAACTAGTGGCACCTAAATCTCTTTTAACTGGGACCTTACTTTTCTCTCGTTGTTCGTGATTCACTAGTTTAATTTCTTTCACAATTCTCTCCATCGACTCCATCCAATACTCAGCCACCATTGGATTTGTTCCAACAACGCCTTTGAACATTTCTAACCCATTCGTTCGGAGTCTCTCCGCAACGGATCCCCGACTCCCTAATCGAGTTTGGGCTCCAGCAACCCTTTGTAAAACCCTCAACATCACCTGGGCCATCGTGTCGTCACCATTTTCATTCTCAACATAATCCTCATTTGGTATTGGGTTTTGTAACACCCCAATCCCTAATCACTGCAGGAATAGATAAGGGGCACCACCGGATGAACAGAACATTACAGAACAATATACAATCACATATATTATATAATAATGATAATTAGGTATTCATCAACAATTTATCCATTAAGAAGGTCTATGAAACCTAAAACATACTTTTAAGAAAGGTTTGGACTAAAACGAACACATTCAGAATTTTCAGAACTTAACCAAATCTTTCAAAACTGCTAAAGTCACACGCCCGTGTGGCTAAGCCGTGTGACACACACGGGCACTAGACACGCACATATGATCCAATCGTGCCAAAAAGAAGTCCTATACTAACTTTTTCACACGACCAATAGACACGGCCGTGTGCCATGGCAGTGTGGTACTTAGCTAACTACTGACTTAAGCCCACGGCCATATGACACCCCCGTGTGTCTTAACTGTGTGGCACAATGCAGGCTTGGTTTAAGCCAATTTTGTCACCCCTTTTTGGGTTCAATCTTACAAGCAATAATATACAAAAATCATACCAAAATTTTCAACCAATTCTATGCTCAAAGTGGCCAAATCACATTAGAACATAGCACATTACAAACATACACCAAAACTATGCACAAACTTATCATTTGTTAGCCAACTCTCATTGCCTAACATATATATAATTCAAAACTTACATACTTAGACATTCTAGCCTATACATGCCATACTTTAAAATTTACACTTTCAAAAGTACCAAAATGAGATTAATAGTGTGTTGACGACCCTCGATTATCCTGAGCCTTCAATAGCTACGATAACTGTAAAATAGACAGAAATCACATAGAGTAAGCTACAAAGAGCTTAGTAAGTCAAATACAATTATTCTAACTATTAAAGCATATAAAATGGAAGTCCATAGTATGAATTCATAGCCAATTCACAGCAATAGAGTCTTCTACATTCAGAAATTTAGTACGATACAAACGTACCTGGAAAGATTATACATTTCATATATATACATTCTCATATCTCGTACTCTATCATCAGATGGTTCAGAAGTGCTACAAATACTTATAATGGAGTACCATGCCAACGTCCTAGACGTGGTCTTACATGTAATTTAGTATTGATGCCTCTGTCCTTGACAGGGTCTTACACAAAATTAGATACGATGCCTATGTCCCAGACATGGTCTTACACGTAAATCTCAAATCAAGGCCTGTGTCCCAGACACGGTCTTACACGATATCTCCGATCAATGTCAACATTTCTTTAGAAACATACAGAGTTATTCTAATATTAGCATATTATTTGTATTTATTCGAAATTCACTCATCAGGCTCTCACGGCCATCCAATATAGATTATAACTAGTATATGCGACATTCAATCAATTTAACACGTAATCGTATGGATTTCAGGCGAAACGAGTCGACTATTCAACTATTTTGGACTTCCCCCGATCTAAGGGATTTTCTTTGTTCTTGATCATTTACAATTCAAACTCAACCATTCAATCATTCATTTCATTCAAAATAATCCATGAACACATATGTAAGGCACTTTGCATTTTAGCCCTTACATTTTTCACACTTTGACAATTTAGTCCATTTTTCACAAAATCACAAATATGCAAAATTCACTAAGACTATAGCTTGGCCGAATATACATGGCTTCCATAACAACCCAAATAACATATTTAATTCACAATTTAGTCCTTCAAAACCTTATTTTCACAAATTAGCCCAAATAGCTCTATTTCATCAAAATTCAAAGACTAAACTTATAAATCCTCTACTAAGCCTTTATAATTCATCCAAAAACAACATAAAACTCATGATATCAACAATGGCATTTCATGAAATCTTTAAGAGAAACAGAAATTCAGACATGGGTTTTGAAGAACAAAAAGCAACGATTACAGAAACATAAAAATTATCAAAAACCGTGCAAAATAAGCTCAACTATTAAGAAATGCACTAGCCAAACAAAAAAATGCTTCAATGGCTTATTATTTCTCTAATTTTTGGCTAAACAAGGTGAAAATGCATGGCCATTTTATGTTTATTTTATTTAATTACACATTATAAGCCATATACCAGCTTTTCCCTTATTAATAAATGTGAAATTTCACCTACTAATGTCTATAATTGTCCACCATTTAAACAAATGGTACATTTGACATGCAAGGACCTTTATTTTAAAAGCCAAGCCAAATAGGTGCTTTAACATCTAGCACATAACTTTTGCACTTTAAACAATTAAATCCTTTTGCATAATTAAGCATAGAAACAGACAAATTAAATCACAGAAATTTCGCAGATATAAATTCACATATCACAAACACAGAAAATAATATTAAAATATTTTTTAGACTCAGATTTGTGGTCCCGAAACCACTATTTTGAATAGGGTCAAAACCAGACTATTATAATTCTCCCCTCTTAGGGATTTTTGTCCCCGAAAATCTTAGCATTAAACAGATTCAAATATTGTTGTCTCGTTGAATCTTCAGGCTCCCACGTAGCCGCTTCAACACCGTGATGATGGCACATCACTTTAACTAGAGGAATTTTCTTATTTCGTAACTCTTTGACCCCAATGGCTAAAATACGGATCGGCTTTTCTTCATAAGTCATATCATATTGAATCTCAATATTAGACGGTGAAATTACATGTGAGGGATCAGATCTATAAGCAACCGATCCAACTTGTTCGATGATTTCATATGGTCCAATGAACCTCAGACTCAACTTCCCCTTTTTACCAAATCGGAACAGTTTCTTCCATGGAGATACTTTCAGAAACACTTTATCATGGATCTCAAATTCGATATCTTTTCATTTTAAATCCACATAAGATTTCTGATGATCAGAGGCAGCTTTTAGACTATCTCGGATTACTTTGACCTTCTATTCAGTTTCTTTTATTAGATCAATACCGTAAATCTTATTCTCACTGAGTTCAGTCTAGTATAACGAAGTTCTACACTTTCTACCATATAAGGCTTTGTACAGTGCCATTTTAATGCTCGATTAAAAGCTATTATTATAAGCAAATTCAATCAAAGGTAGATATTGTTCCCACGCACCTCCAAACTCAAGAATGTAACATCTCAACATATCCTCGAGTATCTGAATAATCAGTTCAGATTGACCATTACTTTGCAGATGAAAAGCAGTGCTAAAATGCAATTTAGTACCCAGAGCATCTTGCAACTTCTTCCAAAATCGCGATGTAAATCTCGGGTCTCTATCTGACACTATCGTCAGTAGCACACCATGCAATCTCACAATATCAGAAATTTATAACTCAGCCAATTTATTGAGAGATCGTACTGGAATAAAATGAGCTGAATTCGTTAATCTGTCAACTACAACCCAGATCTAATCTTTCTTTCTCGGAGACAGGGGCAAACCCGAAACAAAATCCATGGTCACTCGATCCCATTTCCATTCCAGAATCATAATTGGTTGTAATAACCTAGATGGCACCTAATGTTTAGCTTTAACTTGCTGACAGATTAAACATTTAGAAACAAAATCAGAGATATCTCTTTTCATTTCGGACTACCAATAATGCTTCTTCAGATCATTATACATTTTCGCACTCCCCGTATGTACAGAAAATCTACTACTGTTAGCTTCACTCAAAATCATTTGAATCAACTCCAGATTTCTCAAAATACAAAGTCTATTTCTAAATCTCAAACAACCATCAACATCAACCCGGAATTCAGAATCACACATAGTTCGTTTTGCTATCAATTCATTGTCATGTTTTTGAGCCTTGCAGATCTGTTGTAAGAACAAAAGTCTCGCTTTTAATTCAGCTAAAACTGAGCCATCATCAGATAGAGCTAGATGAGCATTCATCGCACTCAAAGTAAATAATGATTTTCGACTCAAAGCACCAGCAACAATATTTGCTTTTCTCAAGTGATAATCAATCACAAGTTTGTAGTCTTTTAGCAGGTCTAACCATCTTCTCTGTCGCAGATTCAAATCTTTTTCCATCATTAAATACTTCAGACTTTTATGATCAAAAAACACGTGACATTTCCCACCAAACAGATAGTGACGCCAGATCTTCAAAGCAAACACAATGGTAGCTAACTTAAGATCGTGTGTCGGATAGTTCTTCTCGTGCAGCTTCAACTATCTCGAAGCATAAGCAACAACTTTTCCTTCTAGCATTAAAACACAACCGAGTCCGTTCAACAAAGCATCATTGTAAACAATAAATTCTTTACCTGATTCAGGTTGTACCAAAATCGGAGCTTCAGTCAATAAAGCTTTCAATTGATCAAAGCTGTTCTCATACTTTTCAGACCACTCAAATTTTACATCTTTCTGGAGCAATTTTGTCAACGGAGTAGCTATCACAAAGAAATCTTTTACAAATCGTCTGTAGTAACCGACAAGTCCCAAAAAATGCGGACTTCAAATACATTCCTCGGGGGCTTTCTATACAGAATAATTGAAATTTTGCTTTGATCAACTCAGATACCAGATGCTGATACAATATGACCCAAGAAACCAAATTCTCGCAAACAGAATTCACATTTACTAAACTTTGCATACAATTGTTTATTTCGCAGAGTTTGTAGCACTACTCTTAGATGCTCGGCATGCTCAGATTCATCAAGTGAATAAATCAATATATCATCAATGAATACAACAACAAATTGATTTAGATACGGTCTGAAAATTATATTCATTAAATCCATAAATACGATAGGTGCATTAGTCAATCTGAAAGGCACAACTAAAAATTCATAATGCCCATACCTCTTTTTGAAAGTAGTTTTCGGAATGTCAGAATCCTTTACCCACAACTGATAGTAACCCGATCTTAGATCTATCTTTGAAAATATAGTAGCACCTTTCAACTGATCAAATAAGTCATCAATTTTGGGCAGAGGATATTTATTCTTTATAGTCACTTTTTTAAGCTGACGGTAATCAATACACACTCTCATTGTGCCATCTTTCTTTTTCACAAACAGAATAGGAGCACCTCATGGTGAAAAACTCGGTCTAGCAAACCCTCGATCAGTCAATTCTTGAAACTGAGATTTTAATTCCTTTAACTCGGTCAGAGCCATTCTATACAAAGCTATTGAAATCGGATTCAATACCAAACTCAACTTCTCGAATTGAAGGCAAACCCGATAGTTCTTCAGGTAACACATCAGAAAATTTGCAGACAACGGGCACTAATTTCAATTTCCTATCATCCACCTATCATCCACTTTCAAGTCTAACACATAAGTTAAGTAGGCTTCGTAGCCTTTCTTCACAAATTTTTGTGCTTCATTGCAGATATCACAGCTGGTAATCCATTCAAATCGTTAGACTCAATTCGAATTATCTCATCATTCTTACACCTCAAATCAATGACTTTTCGTTTACAATTCATAATAGCATCATACAGAGTTAACCAATCCATTCCCAGAATTATATCAAATTTGTCGAAAGGCAAAAGCATCAGATCAGCAGGAAGACAAACATCTCGAGTCATTAACTGGCAATTCTTACAAACTTTATCAACTAGGACACTTTTCCCTAAGGGGTTCGATACTCTAATTACGATTTCAGTAGACTCTACAGGAAAAGTCTTATTGTGCACTAAATTCATACATATATAAGAATGTGTTGATCTAGGGTCTATCAATGCAATCACAAAAGTATCATAAAGAGTAAAAGTACCAGTAATCACGTCAGGAGATGAGGCTTCCTCACAAGCTCGGATAGCATAGGCTCTGGCAGGTGCTCTGGCCTCAAATCTAATAGTAGTATCCCTAGTAGCTCTTTGACCACTGCTAACTTTTCCCATATTTCTAAAAGGTTTACCTCTAGCTGAGGTGTTGTTCGGTCTCGGATTCTGTACATTCTCTTGATCAGCAGGTTCAGAACAATCTCTTACAAAATGGTCTAGAGATCCACATCAGAAACAGACTCGGTCATTCAATCTACAATTTCCCGGATGTCTTTTACCACAGTGTTTACATTTAGGTCTCTCAGATCAGACATTCTCGACACTTGGAACAGAAGTAGTAGGAGTTCTGAAATTCGAATATGATCTAGCTCAATCTCGATTCAAATGTCCTACATCAGCCTTTGAATGGCTATAATTAGCCCAGAATTTATTTTACACAGACTGAAATGATCTATTCATAGATCTCTTTCTAACATCCCTGACTTCATAATCAACTTTTCTTTTCTCTTTACTTAATTCTTCAGCTTTACAAGCTCACTCAACGAGCACTACTATCCCTTTAATCTCCAAAATTCCAACTAATAGACGGATATCTTCATTTAGTCCATCTTCAAATCTTTTGCACATTAATGCTTCACTCAATACACATTCACGAGCATACTGGCTCAATCTTACAAATTCACGTTCGTATTCAGTAACAGACATACGGCTCTATTTAAGCTCGAGAAACTTTTTACGTTTCTCATCAATGAATCTCTGACTGATATATTTCTTTCGAAATTCAGTTTGGAAGAATTCTCAAGTAACTCATTCTCTCGAAACCACATATATTAAGGTTTTCCAAAAATGGTACGCCATATCTCTCAGAAGTGAAATGACACATTTCACACATTCTTAAGGATTCAGAGACATTTCATCAAACACTATTATTGTATTCTCTAACCAGAATTCGGCTCTTTCAGCATCATCATTCGTTGTAGCTCGGAACTCTTTAGCTCCATACTTTCTAATCTTATCAACTGGTGGTCTACTCAACTGTACCGAATTCACTCATGGCATATCAGAAGTTTGGGGAAGATTAACCGAGGGTGGAGTTTGTTGTATAGTCGGATTGGTTCTAATATATTGGGTGAACCATTCATTTATCATCTGATAAAAGGCTTGCTTAGCCTTACCATCACGGCTACTCGTAGCCGGTCTAGAATCAGCTTGCACCGTCCCTTGCACGGGAGCAGGCGCATTACTTTCTACATCGTCAGCTACAGCTCTATCGGGATCCATTTTCTATATAAAAACACATTCCAATGTCAGGGGTCATCACACTATCACAGATTCAGACATATGACATGTATAGCTAGACTCACATACGCTATGGTAGTCCTAGAAATGACTAAACCATAGCTCTAATACCAATAAAATGTAATACCCCTATCCTTAACCATTGCCAGTATAGGTAAAGGGCATCACCGGATGAACAGAACATTGAAGAACAATATAGAATCACATATATTATATAGTAATGATACTTAGGTATTCATCAACAATTCATCCATTAAAAAGGTCTACAAAACCTAAAACATACTTTTAAGGAAGGTCTGGACTAAAACGAACACAATAAAAATTTTCAGAGTTTAACCAAATCTTTCAAAACTGCTAAAGTCACATGCCTGTGTGCCTATGCCATGTGACACACACGGGCACCAGACACGCCCATATGATCCAACCGTTCCAAAAAGAGGTCCTATACTGACTTTTTCACACGGCCGTGTGCCATGGCCATGTGGTACATAGCAAACTACTGACTTAAGCCTACGGCCATATGACACGCCCGTGTGTCTTAACCATGTGGCACAATGCAGGCTTGGTTTAAGCCAATTTTGTCACCCCTTTTTGTGTTCAATCCTACAAGCAATAATATACAACAACCATACCAAAATTTTCAACCAATTCTATGCTCAAAATGGCCAAATCACATTAGAACATAGCAAATTAGAAACATACACCAAAACTATGCACAAACTTATCATTTGTTAGCTAACTCTCATTACCTAACATATATACAATTCAAAACTTACACTTTCAAAAGTACCAAAATGAGATCGATAGTATGGTGATGACCTTCGATTATCCCGAGCCTTCAATAGCTATGATAACTTTAAAATAGACAGAAATCACATAGAGTAAGCTACAAAAAGCTTAGTAAGTCAAATACAATTATTCTAACTATTAAAGCATATAAAATGGAAGTCCATAGTATGAATTCATAGCGAATTCACAGCAATAGAGTCTTCTATATTCAGAAATTTAGTACGATACAAACATACCTGTAAAGATTATACATTTCATATATACACATTCTCATATCTCGTACTCTATCATGTAATTTAGTATCGATGCCTCTTTCCCTGATAGGGTCTGACACAAAATCAGATAAGATGCCGATGTCCCAAACATGGTCTTACACGTAAATCTCAAATCGAGGCCTGTGTCCCAGACACGATCTTACACGATATCTCCGATCAATGTCAACATTTCTTTAGAAACATAAAGAGTCTTTCTAATATTAGCATATTATCTGTATTTATTCGGAATTCACTCATCAGGCTCTCTCTGCCATCCAATATAGATTATAACTAGTATATGCAACATTCAATGAATTTAACACGTAATCATATTTTGACTTACCTCGTATGGATTTCAGACGAAACGAGTCGACTATTCAACTATTTTGGACTTACCCCGATCTAAGCCCGATTTTCTTTGTTCTTGATCATTTACAATTCAAATTCAACCATTCACTCATTCATTTCATTCAAAATAATCCATGAACACATATTTAAGGCACTTTGCATTTTAGCCCTTACATTTTTCACACTTTGACAATTTAGTCCATTTTTCACAAAATCACAAATATGTAAAATTCACTAAGACTATAGCTTGGCCGAATATACATGGCTTCCATAATAGCCCAAATAACATATTTAATTCACAATTTAGTCCTTCAAAACCTTATTTCACAAATTAGCCCAAAGAGCTCTATTTCATCAAAATTCAAAGATAAAACTTATAAATCCTCTACCAAGCCTTTATAATTCATCCGAAAACATCATAAAACTCATGATATCAACAATGGAATTTCATGAAATTTTTAACAGAAACAGAAATTCAGACATGGGTTTTGAAGAACACAAAGCAACGATTACAGAAATGTAGAAATTATCAAAAACTGAGCAAAATAAGCTCACCTATTAAGACATGCACTAGCCAAACATCAAAATGCTTCAATGGCTTATTCTTTCTCTAATTTTTGGCTGAAGAAGGTGAAAATACATGACCATTTTATGTTTATTTTATTTAATTACACATTATAAGCCATATACCAACTTTTCCCTTATTAATACATGTGAAATTTCTCCTACTAATGTCCGTAATTGTCCACCATTTAAACAAATGGTCCATTTGACATGCAAGGACCTTGATTTTAAAAGTCAAGGCAAATAGGTGCTTTAAGATTTAGCACATAACTTTTGCACTCTAAACAATTAAATCCTTTTTAATAATTAAGCATAGAAACAGACAAATTAAATCACAGAAATTTTACGGATATAAATTCACATATCACAAACACAGAAAATAATATTAAAATATTTTTGGACTTAGATTTGTGGTCCCAAAACCACTATTCTGACTAGGGTCAAAATCGGACTGCTACAGGTTTTCTCCCTGGACAATGGGTAACTCTATAGGTACAGCCCTATATGGCCAACCCCTACAACATCTTCCTTGGGTGTTCATAGTGATATTTCGAAAGTTTTAAATCTAAAGTATATCTACAGTTTTCAAACAAAAGTTGAAGCATTATTTATCCTCCTAAATGTTCACAATCTAATGTTTACAATTTATCTAAATTTTTAACAGTAATCTTGGGACTAAATTGAAATAGGTGAAAAATGTGTGTTCTAGTTCATAAAGTACTTGATTGAAATGGGGGTTTTAAGTAGTGGTTCTTAAATGGAAATTAGACCATTATACTTTATATGGACAAAAATGGGCAAGAATAGGACAAAATTTTAAAGAAAAGCCTTAAGGGTATTTTTGTCATTTGGTAATTAAAAGAAATAAAATGGGAAAAATAAGCCAAAATTTTGTCCATCCATCTTCTTACTTGACTGAACCCTGTATGTCCACCATAGCTAGGGTTTTTTCCAAGCTTTCAAGCTCAATAGTAAGTGCATTCAAGCTCCGTTTTTAATGTTCTTTACATTTTTGAAATCCTCGTAGCTCGATTTACCTATTTCTACCATTATTTTGAGTTAGGGTTTATGTTTAAAAATTTACCAATAAATTATATGCATGTATTTTGATGTCTTATGGTAGAATATGAATGTTTGAAGTTAAGAGAATGATCTTTTCTAAAACGATTTTTAGCGAAAATGAGCAAAACGGTATAATCGGTAAAAATACCTATTGTTCATAACTATGTGTTAGAGTGCGAATTTGATGTTTCCATAGAAGGGAAAAATGATCAGCATGTCATAAAACATAAGAATAAGGGCTGAAATTAAATTTCTGAGGCTAGGGGCAAAATCATAAATTTGTAAAAGTTAGGGGGCAAAAACGTAATTTTTCCATAATGTGATTTTTGGATTGAAATAGATAGTATAAGTGTTAAATGAGCTAAATGTGTTGATATAGATCAAGAAAGGCGTGGAATCGACCTCGAACGGGGGAAGGAAAAGATTTTGGACTAAATTGCAAAATTTCCATATTTTGCACCGAGGTAAGTTTGTATGTAAATAATGCAGTATCTTTATTTATGTTTTTATATTTCAACATATTTTATATATTTTAGCTGATTTTGAACCATAATTGATTATTGGAAGAATGGAAATAAGTAATAGAGAGAAAAATCGCGGTTGAACCTTCGGAAAGATTGGATAATAAAGATTGTACGTAGCTACGTCACATGTATGGTGCTGAGTGCACATCATGTGTACAAGAGAGGTATGAGGTACTATATGGTAGCTAGGTCTCATGTGTGATACGAGATGTATACCATGTAGACAAGAGAGCTACGGGAGAGGATAAATGTAGCTAGGTCGCATGTGTGGTTCCAAGTGAAGGACACCATGTAGACAAGAGAGCTATGAGATAAACTGGCTAGGTCACATGGGTAGTACTAAGGTAGTACTAAGTGTTCACCATGTGTACAAGAGAGCCGAACTATATGAAATATGATGGGTGGATCTATGTGCTGAAACCACCAAGTATCGGGAATTGATCCGAAGTGTTCAACGGGATGATTTTATGGTGACATTGTAATCATGGACCTATACTTGTGATGTATGAAATGTGGTGAAAATGAATTGTGATATGCATGTTAAAAGGAGGTTAATACAGAGAAAGTGTGAAAGAGTGAATTAGCAATAAAACTGTTTTGGACAGTTGCAGTAATGTGAATTTGAAAAATCACCAAAAATAGTAGGAATTTAATTAGGAGCTGAATAAGATATGAACTTAAATCTTAATGAGTCTATTTTCATGGAAAAGAAACAGAGCAAGTAAAGAAATCCTATATTTTGAGATATTTATATTTTTGTGAGGCTTGTTCAGAATGACTACGTGATCCCCTGTTCTGACTTTGAAAAATCATTAAAAATTTTTCAAAAATAATTTAGAAATATAGTTTATATGCCTAGATTCATAAAATTAGTCTAGATTTAAAGGAAACAAATTTTATGGCTATGTGACTTTTGTACTGGGAGAAAATCAATTCGTAGTGAACAGAGGTCAGACCAGTCGAGTTGTATAATAGGGGAAACTTTAACTAATAAACTATACTAATTGGCTGAGCCAAAAATTCTATAACAATTTCAGTAAGAAGTAATATGAGTCTAGTTTTAGGAAAATTTTACGGATTTTAATTTTGAGTTTCGTAACTCAAGTTATGATTTATTCAGTGAACATGATGCAGGAGAGACAGCTTGACCAAATTGGAGTGAATATTGAAATTGAAAATAGATATACTTGAGTTATTTTGTAAACATATTAGATTCTTTAATTATTATTTATATACTTACTTACTAAGTTATAAGCTTACTTTCTTTTCTCTCTTCTGTCATATAGTGTCATCCAACAAGCACAGGAGTTAGAGATCGTTGAAGATCTGCCCGCACTATCAATACTTTTGGTATTAGAACTAAACATTTTGAATTATGGCATATATAGTAGACTTAGTTATTTTGTTACGTGTCATAATTGCCTAGGTATAAAATATTAGTTACAGTATTTGACAGATTATTCTGTATAAAGCCATTGAAATTGGCTAAAATTTTAAAGGCATATGTTATAATGATTCATGATCTAATTGGATGCCATATTTTTCTCAGTTTTATTTAATGGTATGTATTATGATTTGGTAATACCTCGTACCTTGTTTCAGCGTCGGATACGGGTAAGGGGTGTTACATTTAGTGGTATCAGAGCTATGGTTTAGTCAGTTCTTGGACTAATATAGTGTGTGTAAAAGTCTAGCTATACATGCCATAAATATACTGTGATATAGTGGTGACTCCTGATCATTCTAAGCTGTGTTTTGTTTCAATATAGTAATGGATCCCGATGGAACTGCGGCTGATGCTACTGCTAGTAATGCGCCGGCTCCTGCGCAAGGGACCGCGACTGTTGAAAGTAAACCTAAAACATTGAGATAGGGAGATGAGGCTCGGGATGCCTTTCTCCAAATGATGAACAATTGGTATACTGAGTTTATTCGAGCGAACCCAAATGCTCAACCTCCTCCACCCCCTATCATACCTCATACGGTTCCTGTAGCTGCTCAAGGCATAGATTTGGTAAGAATAAACAAGCCTCCGGTCAACAAGATTCGAAAACAAGGGGCCAAAGAGTTTAGAGCAAAGATCGATGATGATCCCGAGAAAGCAGAGTTCTAGCTTGAAAATTCTACTCGTGTATTTAATGAGCTCTCATGTGCACTCGAGGAGTGTTTAAAGTGTGCTGTATCACTTTTGAAAGTTCGGCTTACTATTGGTGGAAGACTTTGGTAGCAGTGGTTCCAAAAGAAAGGGTTACTTGGGATTTCTTCCAGGAAGAATTCAGAAAGAAATACATAAGTCAGCGATTTATTGATCAAAAATAGAAGGAGCTCCTTGAATTGAAGCAGGGCAAGATGTCTGTGGCAAAGTATGAATGCGAATTTGTTAGACTCAGCAAGTATGCCTAGGAATGTGTATCCACCGAGGCTATTATGTGCAAAAGATTTGAGGATGGCCTTGATGAGGATATTAAAGTGCTTGTGGGAATTCTAGAGCTGAAGGAATTTGTAGTATTGGTTGACCGAGCTCTTAAAGTCGAAGAATTGAACAAGGAAAGAAGAAAAGTTGCTATTGAGGCCCAAGATGCTAGAAAAAGGCCGATAAGCAAGTCATTTCAATCTCAATCAAAGAGGTCCAAAGAGACAAACCCTCGAATGACAGTTTCAACTAGGGATTCACACAGAGATCGTGGTAAGGTATATTCGGGGTCTAAAGCTCAAGCTACTTCAGTGGAAAGTGTGGGTAATGTGCGGTCTAAAAAGGCCGAATGGCAGCAATGTGGCAGGCAACATTTTGGTGATTGTTGGGGAAATGAGCGAGCTTGTTTCAGGTGTGGTTCTCACGAGCATTTTATCAGAGACTATCCGGAGAAAGTTAAAGAAGAAAAATTTTAGGGTGCTAGACAGAGTACTACCGCCAGCAGAGGTAGACCACCGAGAAACAGTGGAAGTGGGGCTAGCAGTAAAACTGTGATGAAAGATTCAGCGGCAAGATCAGAAGCTAGAGCGCCTGCTAGAGCTTATACCATACGTGCCCGAGAGGATGCATCATCTCCCGATGTGATTACTGGTACATTTTTCTCTATGATACTATTGTTATTGCATTGGTTGATCCTGGGTCTACTCATTCCTATATTTGTATGAATTTAGTGTCTAATAAGAAGTTTCCTGTTGAGTTTACTGAGTTTGCGATTAAAGTGTCGAACCCCTTAGGCCAATATGTGCTAGTTGATAAGGTTTACAAGAATTGCCCATTAATGATTCAAGGTCACAGTTTTCCAGCTAATCTGATGCTGTTACCATTTGATGAGTTTGACGTTATCTTGGGAATGGACTAGTTGACATTGTATGATGCCAAGGTAAATTGTAAACAGAAAACACTAGAGTTGAAATGTGAAAATGGTGAAATTCTGTGGGTGAAACAGATGAATCAAATAAATTGCCTATGGTGATTTCGCACATGTCTACATAGAAATACACAAGGAAAAGGTGTGAAGCTTATCTTGCCTATGTAATGAATACTGAGATGTCTGAAATGAAGCTTGAATTAGTACCGATAGTCTGTGAATTTCCAGATGTATTTCCAGAGGAATTGCTTGGGTTGCCTCCGAACTAAGAGATAGAGTTTGCCATTGATTTGTTACCGGGGACTGCACCGATCTCGATTGCTCCACATAGAATCGCTTTGACTGAATTAAAAGAATTGAAGGCTTAGTTGTATGAGTTAACAGACAAGGGATTTGTGAGACCGAGTTTTTCTCCTTGGTGTGCTCTTGCATTGTTCATAAAGAAGCAAGATGGCTCAATGAGGCTTTTCATTGATTACCTTCAACTCAATAAGGTGACTATAAAGAACAAGTACCCATTACCGAGGATTGACGATTTATTCGACCAGTTGAAGGGGGCAATAGTGTTTTCAAAGATCGATTTGAGATCCGGTTACTACCAATTGAGAGTTAAAGAGTCAGGTGCTGAAAACTGCCTTTGGGACAAGGTATGGACATTATGAGTTCCTTGTGATGCCTTTCGGCTTAACTAATGCTCCAGCTATATTCATGGACTTGATGAACTGAATCTTTCGACCATATTTGGATAAGTTTGTGGTAGTGTTCATAGATGACATCCTAATTTATTCTCGGGATGAGTCTGAGCACGCCGGACACTTGAGAACCATATTGCAGATCTTAAGAGAAAAGAAACTGTTTGCTAAGTTTAGCAAAAATGAGTTCTAGCTTCGTGAAGTCAGATTTTTGGGACATATAGTCTCAGGTGATGGTATTCGGGTGGATCCGAGCAAAATTTCCGCGATCGTTGATTGGAAATCGCCAAAGAATGTATCCAAGGTTAGAAGCTTTTTAGGCTTGGCCGGGTATTATAGACATTTTGTCGAGGGATTTTCGATGATTGCCTCTCCTATGACTAAGTTGCTGTAACATCCCGAACCCGAAACCGACACCGGAGTCGAACACGAGGTGTTAACTGACTTTAACCCCTTATAAAATTTATTTTCCAGACACTGCCCAATCTGTGTACTAGTCGTTTTAAAAATCATATCTTGAGTTTCGTAACTCGAAAATCAGTTTTGTAATTTTTCCCAGAAACTAGACTCATGTGCCCATCTATTTATTTTTTTCTAGAATTTTTAGTCGGGCCAATTAGTACAGTTTATTAGTCAAAGTCTCCCATGTTGCAGGGGTCGACTACACTGACCTTTGCCCATTACGACTTGGATATCTCCCTGCACAGGGATTCAATACTGATTCCGTTTGTTTCTATGAAAACTAGACTCAGAGAGGAATCTGTACATATATGGTACGACCCCTAATTATCTCTGGTTAATTTATAATGAATTTCCAAATTCGGAGCAGGGAATCCAGAAACCGTTCTGGCCCTGTCCCACAAAAATCTGATTATCTCTTAATATACTGACATATGATCTTTTCGTTACTTCCTCATGAAAACAGACTCATCGAGCTTCGATTACATAATTTATTCATCAATTAATTCCACTCCTACTATTTTTAGTGATTTTTCAATCTCATGACACTGCTGCTGCCAGCATCTGTTACGAAAGTAACTAGGTCCATTTCATGCCTACCCTTGATCCAACTCAATCGAACATTCGTGCCATTTTCGCATGGCTTAAAGTTTACATGCCAAAGTTCAAACACAACGTAATAGCTTATACATGCCAAAATGTTCTTCTAAGCCAACTAAGAATAAAGTACCAAAACTTGCTATCCGGTGTGATGACTTCGATGACGGCCCGATCACGCAAAAAGAGATGTGTCCAAGAAACCTAGAATAGGTGACAAGGAAACACCGAGTGAGTTTATAACTCAGTAAGTCAATTTCATATCAATTCATGCATTCACATTCCATATACTCATCAATAGGACATTGAAGCATTTTCATAAATCAATTTATTTTCGTTACAATCAAACGACTAAACGGCCTTTCACCCATCCTACGATAAATTTTATGTACGTGACTTCAAGTATAGTTGTCACATAGGTTCAAACTTACCGTGCTCAACACCAAGTATAAGCATAGCACCTATTAGCCATGTACTCAAGACACTTACCCGATCCGCTGTCCGCGATCGACTCAATAGTGTCGCACACATAGTGTCCATAATGATTCACGAATGTATATTGAGTCCGCACACTCAGTGCTATATAATCAACTCGCACACTTAGTGCTACGTAATCAAATCGCACACTTAGTGCTACATAGTCAAACTCGCACACTTAGTGCCGCATGGTCAATTCGCACACTTAGTGCATCATATTCATTTCGCACACTTAGTGCAACATAGTCAAATCGCACACTTAGTGCTGTACAATTTAATCCCGCGCACTTAGCGACAATCTCATGGTCATAAATGGTTATACCCGCACGTTTAGTGCCGAGATCAACAACTCAGTACATCTTACCTCTTTTCTTTTCATTCATCAATTTCATCATCACATACGTACATGCATATATATATATGTATATTTATTCATTCCATTCAGCATCAATACATAAACATTATGACCATTTGAAATAATACCAACTACATGCTTAATGACTTACCTTGTGTTGGGTAAGACGGTTCCAACTCGACTACTCAGTGATCTTTTCTTTGCCTTTATCGGATCTAGTTCCCTTTTGCTCTTGAGCTTAAGTTCAACAAAATTTAAAATAGTCATTAATCGACTATTCAAGTATTACTTTCAGAATAATATATATATTGATTTGACCTTCACACACATAGATTATAGTAAGCTTTATAATAGTCAATAAATAACTCATTGGCAAATTTTCATTAATGTTTACAACAAAATCACATATTCACTACGAGCTGTTTTCCTGAGCAGTAGTCGCTAAATTGTTTATAACTGGAGATACAAAACTCCAAATCACAAGCCGTTAATTTTCTCTGAATATAGACTCGTATATCTTCCATCCATAAAATTTTCAGAATTTTTGGCTTGGCCAATCAATACCAGATTTTTCTTAAATTTCCCCTGTTTCACTGTTTGACTATTCTGACCACTCTTCACTACGAATCAAATTTCTCATTTTACAGAATTCAAAATGTGTTGTATTTGATCTCATTTGAAACTAGACTCATTAAGGAGTCTAAGCATATAAATTTTATCTTATAATCATTTTTGTACAATTTATAATGATTTCCTAAAAACAGAACAGGGAATCTAGTAGTCATTTTGACTCAGCCCCACAATACTTCAAATATCTCAAGATCGGTAACTCTTTTGTTTTTATAGTTTCTTTTGTAAGAAAATAGACTCTTCAAGCTTTAATGGCATAATTCACTCAGCTTCTAATTCAACTCCTACAAATTATGGCGATTTTCCAAAATCACCTTACTGCTGCTGTCCCCAAACAGATTATTACCAAATCAAATACTAACATTAGCATTTCACCTTAATAGCTAGCTTACCAAGCCTTAATTTAACATATTAATCTTTAACATATCTTTCACTTTTCATCAACAACTATCAAAAAGCTCAAGCACTCATCAATGGCAAAACACAAAATCATCATCAATCCACAAAATTGAACCATGGGTTTTTAGAACTCAAGTCAACTACTAAAACATGCATGCATCCCAAGAACAACATCAAACATACCTTAGTCTAGCAAACCACCATAGCCGATTTTCTCAAGCTCTTCCCCTTCCTTTCTTTCCTCTATTCGGCCAAAGGTGTTCAAGAATGAACACATTTTTTTTTTGTTTTCTTTCCTCAACTCACGGCAACAAGGGGGGGTATGGATGAGACCATTTTTTTCATCACCCTTCCTTTTCATTGTTTAATTATCATGCTCTTTATTTTATTTTTCTTAGCATACATCACTAGCATAACTTGTTGGTGACATGTTTCCACCCATAGCATGGCCAGCCACTATGCTTTAATTTGGCTAATTTGACATGCAAGGACAAACACTTTCCCACATATATTAATGGGCCACTTGAACACTTGCCTAGCATATTTCTAAATTGTCTCACATAAGTCCCTACTAATAAATTCCACATACACTGACCAAATTAAAGTATGGAACTATCACACAAGCATTTACGCACATCATAAACACAGAATATAATCTTTAATTATTTATAAGACTCGGTTTTGTGGTCCCGAAACCACTTCCCGACTAGGGTCAATTTTGGGCTGTCACAACTCTCCCCCACTTAAGAAATTTTCGTCCCCGAAAATCTTACCGGTAAATAGGTTCGGATATCGTTCTTTCATCGAGCTCTCGGTTTCCCAAGTAGCTTCCTCGATCCCGTGTTTGAGCCATAACACCTTTACTAGCGGAACTCTTTTGTTTCGTAACTCCTTCACTTCACGAGCTAGGATACGCATCGGTTCTTCTTCATAACTCATATCGGCTTGAATTTCAACCTCTGATGGGCTAATTATGTGCGATGGATCAGATCTATAGCGTCGAAGCATCGAAACATGAAAGACGTCATGGATCTTTTCAAGCTCAGGGGGCAAAATCAATCTATACGCAACTGGCCCCACTCGTTCGGAGATTTCGTACGGCCCAATGAATCTCGGGCTCAACTTGCCCTTACGGCCAAACCTAAGTACCTTTTTCCAAGGCGAAACTTTAAGAAACACTTTATCTCCCACCTGATATTCAATGTCTTTTCGTTTCAAATCCGCATACGATTTCTGACGATCTGTGGCTGCTTTCAGACTTTCACGGATTACCTTTACTTTCTGTTCGGCATCTTTAATCAAATCAACTCCGAAAATTTTACTTTCACCGAGCTCGGTCCAAAAAATGGTGTACGGCATTTACGACCGTACAAAGCCTCGTAAGGTGCCATCTTAATACTTGATTGAAAACTATTGTTGTAAGCGAATTCAATCAAAGGTACATACCGTTCCCATGAACCACTAAACTCTAGGATGCAGCATCTCAGCATATCCTCGAGTATCTGAATTATCCGCTCGGATTGACCATCGGTTTGGGGATGAAAAGCGGTGCTAAAATGCAGCTTGGTACCCAAAGCTTCTTGCAATTTCTTCCAAAATCGCGAGGTGAATCTCGGATCTCTATCCGACACGATAGAAATAGGTACTCCATGTAATCTCACAATCTGAGAAACATACAATTCGGCTAGTTTATCCAATGAAAAATCCGTATGCACGGGGATAAAGTGAGCCGACTTAGTCAGCCTATCAACAACAACCCAAATCGCATCCTTCTTACTTGCGGACAATGGCAGTCCGGACACAAAGTCCATTGTGACTCGGTCCCATTTCCACTCGGGTATCATGATCGGCTGAAGTAACCCTGAAGGCACTTGATGTTCCGCTTTCACTTGTTGACATATTAAACATCTCGAAACAAAGTCGGAGATGTCTCGTTTCATACCATGCCACCAAAACCGACGTTTCAAGTCGTTGTACATTTTCGTGCTCCCCGGGTGAATTGACATTCGGCTACAATGGGCTTCGTTCAGAATCATCGGAATGAGTTCCGAATTCCTTGGAACACACAAATGACTTCTAAACCTCAAACAACCATCATCATCAATCTGAAACTCCGATTCC
Source organism: Gossypium hirsutum (assembly GCF_007990345.1). NCBI lineage: Eukaryota > Viridiplantae > Streptophyta > Magnoliopsida > Malvales > Malvaceae > Gossypium > Gossypium hirsutum. The sequence goes on along the minus strand of NC_053425.1, from coordinate 65,053,306 downwards.
TTGTTCGGAACACACTCAGCTCGTTTTGCAACCAATTCATCATCGACTTCTTGAGCTTCAAGAATTTGATGAGTCAATAATGGTTTGGCTTTTAATTTAGCTACTAACACATTGTCAGGTAGAACAGACAAGTGTACATTCATCGCTCGCAAAGCAAACAGTGATTTCTGGCTTAAGGCGTCCGCAACCACATTAGCCTTTCCCGGGTGGTAATCAATGACAAGCTCGTAATCTTTCAACAACTCAAGCCAATGTCTTTGTCGCAGATTCAAGTCTCGTTGAGTCATCAAATATTTGAGACTTTTGTGATCCGAAAACACATGGCACTTCTCACCAAACAAATAATGTCGCCATATTTTCAATGCAAACACAATGGCGGCTAGTTCGAGATCATGGGTCGGATAATTTCTCTCGTGTGGCTTCAATTGTCTTGACGCATAGGCCACAACTCGACCTTCTTGCATCAATACGCAACCCAACCCAAGTAGGGATGCATCACTATAAATGACAAACTCTTTACCCGATTCGGGTTGCACCAAAATTGGAGCTTCAGTCAAATGAGTTTTCAGTTGATCGAAGCTTTTCTGACATTTCTCCGTCCATTCGAACTTAACATCCTTTTGAAGTAGCTTCGTCATTGGTGTGGCTATCATCGAGAAACCTTTGACAAATCGTCGGTAATAACCGGCGAGCCCTAGAAAGCTCCGGACTTCGGTAACATTTCTCGGAGGCTTCCAGTTAAGTATGGCTGAAATTTTGCTCGGGTCAACTCGAATACCCGATGCGGATACCACATGACCCAAGAAGCTAACCTCTCTTAACCAGAACTCACACTTACTGAACTTAGCATATAACTGCTTATCCCACAAAATTTGCAACACTTGCCTCAGATGCTCAGCATGTTCGGTCTCATCTCTTGAATAGACCAAGATGTCATCAATAAACACAACTACGAACCGATCCAAATACGGCCTGAAGATCCGATTCATCAAATCCATAAACACCGCAGGGGCATTAGTGAGCCCGAACGGCATCACTAAGAACTCGTAGTGACCGTACCTCGTTCTGAAAGTAGTTTTGGGTACGTCCGAATCTCGAATCCGCAACTGATAATAACCCGATCTCAAATATATCTTTGAAAACACCGATGCTCCCTTTAATTGATCGAACAGATCATCAATACGCGGTAACGGATACTTATTCTTTATCGTCACTTTATTCAGTTGACGATAGTCAATGCACAACCTCATGGTTCCGTCTTTCTTTTTCACGAACAATACTGGTGCACCCCAAGGTGAGAAACTCGGTCGAGCGAAACCTCTATCCGTCAATTCTTGCAACTGAGCTTTCAACTCTTTTAACTCGGTTAGTGCCATACGATACGGAGCGATCGAAATTGGCGTAGTTCCAGGTACAAGCTCAATACCAAACTCTACCTCCCGAACAGGTGGCAAACCCGGTAACTCTTCAGGAAAAACATCCGGGTATTCACAAACCACCGGCACCGATTCGGGTTTCTTTTCTAACTCCTTGTCATCAAGTACATACGCGAGGTATGCTTCGCACCCTTTCCTTACATATTTCTGGGCCAACATTGCTGATATTACAGCTGGCAACCCCCTTAAGTCCGCAGACTCAACTCGGATTATTTCGTTATTTGCGCACCTCAAATCGATAGTCTTGCTTTTGCAATTCACAACCGCATCATGCGCGGTTAACCAATCCAAACCAAGAATAACATCAAACTCGTCGAACGGCAAAAGCATCAAATTGGCCGGAAAACAGGATTCTCGGATTATTAGAGGGCATCTCTTACACACTTTATCAACAAGTACGCATTGACCCAAAGGGTTTGATACTCGAATTACGAGCTCAGTATACTCAACAGGTAGAGTCTTACTGGTTGCTAAGGTTTCGCATACATATGAATGAGTAGAACCAGGGTCAATCAATGCAATCACATTAGTATCAAAGAGAGTGAAGGTACCAGTGATGACGTCGGGGGAGGATGCCTCCTCTCGTGCGCGAATGGCATATGCTCTAGCAGGAGTGCGGTTCTCGGCTCGATCGGCCGTATCAGAGGCCCCCCTCTGACTACCACCCCTGCCTCCTAAAATTCTCGGTGGTCTACCTCTAGATGTCACTCCACTAGGTCTTGCACCTTGAATCTTATTCTTCTCATCCAGCTCCGTGCAATCTCTAATGAAGTGGTCCTTCGAACCGCATCCGTAACAGGCCCTGCTAGTAGACTTGCCCCAACATTCACCTAGGTGTCGTCTTCCACATTGGGGACATTCAGGTTTCTCGTGACGATTATTGCCCACACTAGCTACCGAAGTAGATCGGGAGCCCATCGATGGTCTTGCCCTGATGGAAATTCCCGCAGTCGCCCTCGACTTATTAATGTCCTCCCTGAACTTCTTTACAGCTGAGAACGGAGCTTTACCCGTCGATCTTTTACGATAATCTCTAGCTTCAAATTCAGCCTTCCTCTTCTCCTTTCCAAGTTCTTCCGCCTTGCAGGCTCGTTCGACTAGTGTTACGAATTCTTTTATTTCCAAATACCCATTAGTAGCTTTAAATCTTCATTCAATCCTTCCTCGAATCTTTTGCACATAGCAACCTCATCAGCTACACACTCCCGGGCATACCTACTGAGTCTTACGAATTCATGTTCATATTCAGATACAGTCATACGGCCTTGCTTGAGTTCCAAGAACTCCTTACGATTCTGATCAATGAACCGTTGGCTAATAAATTTCTTTCGGAATTCCGTTTGAAAGAAGTCCCAAGTTACTCGCTCGTTCGGGACTATGGAAATCAAGGTCCTCCACCAATAGTAGGCTGAGTCTCGCAACAAAGATACAACACATTTTAGACATTCGTCAGGTGTGCATGACAATTCATCGAACACCCGAATGGTGTTATCAAGCCAGAACTCGGCCCTTTCGGCATCATCAGTTACTATGGCCTTGAACTCCTCGGCCCACGCTTCCTAATCAAGTCTACAGGTGGCTTACTCAGCCTCACAGGATCAGCGACTGATGGCATTACAGGCTCTTGGGGTGGATTATTCAAATTTGGGAATTGTTGGACAGCCGGGTTGGTTCGGGCATATTGCGCGACCCACTCATTCATCATGGTAAAGAATGCTTGTTTAGCCCCCTCACCTTGATTATTCGCAGAGGACTGAGGTTCAACAGGCGGCGTCCTTGTGCAGGAGCAGCCGCTACGCTCTCAACGTCATCCGCTAGGGTTCTTTCTACACCGGGATCCATTTACTAATCAAAACAAAAACATTTCAACCGTCAGAAGTCATCACCCTTTTAAACATTAACATTAAGGCATGTATAGCTAGACTCATACGTGCTATGGTAGTCCTAGAACCGACTAAACCATAGCTCTGATACCAATCAAATGTAACACCCCGAACCCGAAACCGACACCGGAGTCGAACACGAGGTGTTAACTGACTTTAACCCCTTATAAAATTTATTTTCCAGACACTGCCCAATCTGTGTACTAGTCGTTTTAAAAATCATATCTTGAGTTTCGTAACTCGAAAATCAGTTTTGTAATTTTTCCCAGAAACTAGACTCATGTGCCCATCTATTTATTTTTTTCTAGAATTTTTAGTCGGGCCAATTAGTACAGTTTATTAGTCAAAGTCTCCCATGTTGCAGGGGTCGACTACACTGACCTTTTCCCATTACGACTTGGATATCTCCCTGCACGGGGATTCAATACTGATTCCGTTTGTTTCTATGAAAACTAGACTCAGAGAGGAATCTGTACATATATGGTACGACCCCTAATTATCTCTGGTTAATTTATAATGAATTTCCAAATTCGGAGCAGGGAATCCAGAAACCGTTCTGGCCCTGTCCACAAAAATCTGATTATCTCTTAATATACTGCCCATATGATCTTTTCGTTACTTCCTCATGAAAACAGACTCATCGAGCTTCGATTACATAATTTATTCATCAATTAATTCCACTCCTACTATTTTTAGTGATTTTTCAATCTCATGACACTGCTGCTGCCAGCATCTGTTACGAAAGTAACTAGGTCCATTTCATGCCTACCCTTGATCCAACTCAATCGAACATTCGTGCCATTTTCGCATGGCTTAAAGTTTACATGCCAAAGTTCAAACACAACGTAATAGCTTATACATGCCAAATTTTCTTCTAAGCCAACTAAGAAGAAAGTACCAAAACTTGCTATCCGGTGTGATGACTTCGATGACGGCCCGATCACGCAAAAAGAGATGTGTCCAAGAAACCTAGAATAGGTGACAAGGAAACACCGAGTGAGTTTATAACTCAGTAAGTCATAAGCTATGCACTACCATCCATCAATAACATTATCACAAGAGAAAACAAAATGGAACGAGGCTAATTACTCCATCCATTCCGAACCATACATAGTTCCTCCAACCTATCGATTCAATTTCATATCAATTCATGCATTCACATTCCATATACTCATCAATAGGACATTGAAGCATTTTCATAAATCAATTTATTTTCGTTACAATCAAACGACTAAACGGCCTTTCACCCATCCTAGGATAAATTTTATGTACGTGACTTCAAGTATAGTTGTCACATAGGTTCAAACTTACCGAGCTCAACACCAAGTATAAGCATAGCACCTATTAGCCATGTACTCAAGACACTTACCCGATCCGCTGTCCGCGATCGACTCAATAGTGTCGCACACATAGTGTCCATAATGATTCACGAATGTATATTGAGTCCGCACACTCAGTGCTATATAATCAACTCGCACACTTAGTGCTACGTAATCAAATCGCACACTTAGTGCTACATAGTCAAACTCGCACACTTAGTGCGCATGGTCAATTCGCACACTTAGTGCATCATATTCATTTCGCACACTTAGTGCAACATAGTCAAATCGCACACTTAGTGCTGTACAATTTAATCCCGCGCACTTAGCGACAATCTCATGGTCATAATGGTTATACCCGCACGTTTAGTGCCGAGATCAACAACTCAGTAATCTTACCTCTTTTCTTTTCATTCATCAATTTCATCATCACATACGTACATGCATATATATATATATATGTATATTTATTCATTCCATTCAGCATCAATACATAAACATTATGACCATTTGAATAATACAACTACATGCTTATGATTACCTTGTGTTGGGTAAGACGGTTCCAACTCGACTACTCAGTGATCTTTTCTTTGCCTTTATCGGATCTAGTTCCCTTTTGCTCTTGAGCTTAAGTTCAACAAAATTTAAAATAGTCATTAATCGACTATTCAAGTATTACTTTCAGAATAATATATATATTGATTTGACCTTCACACACATAGATTATAGTAAGCTTTATAATAGTCAATAAATACTCATTGGCAAATTTTCATTAATGTTTACAACAAAATCACATATTCACTACGAGCTGTTTTCCTGAGCAGTAGTCGCTAAATTGTTTATAACTGGAGCTACAAAACTCAAATCACTAGCCGTTAATTTTCCCTGAATATAGACTCATATATCTTCCATCCATAAAATTTTCAGAATTTTTGGCTTGGCCAATCAATACCAGATTTTTCTTAAAGTTTCCCCTGTTTCACTGTTTGACTATTCTGACCACTCTTCACTACGAATCAATTTCTCATTTTACAGAATTCAAATGTGTTGTATTTGATCTCATTTGAAACTAGACTCATTAAGGAGTCTAAGCATATAAATTTTATCTTATAATCATTTTTGTACAATTTATAATGATTTCCTAAAAACAGAACAGGGAATCTAGTAGTCATTTTGACTCAGCCCCACAATACTTCAAATATCTCAGATCGGTAACTCTTTTGTTTTTATAGTTTCTTTTGTAAGAAAATAGACTCTTCAAGCTTTAATGGATAATCCACTCAGCTTCTAATTCAACTCCTACAAATTATGGCGATTTTCCAAAATACTTAATGCTGCTGTCCCCAAACAGATTATTACCAAATCAAATACTAACATTAGCATTTCACCTTAATAGCTAGCTTACCAAGCCTTAATTTAACATATTAATCTTTAACATATTTTCACTTTTCATCAACAACTATCAAAAGCTCAAGCATCATAATGGCAAAACACAAAATCATCATCAATCACAAAATTGAACCATGGGTTTTTAGAATCAAGTAATACTAAAAATGCATGCATTCAAGAACAACATAAAATACTTAGTCTAGCAAACACATAGCCGATTTTCTCAAGCTCTTCCCCTTCCTTTCTTTCCTCTATTCGGCAAAGGTGTTCAAGAATGAACACATTTTTTTTTTGTTTTCTTTCTCAATCACGGCAACAAGGGGGGGTATGGATGAGACCATTTTTTTCATCACCTTCCTTTTCATTGTTTAATTATCATGCTCTTTATTTTATTTTTCTTAGCATACATCACTAGCATAACATGTTGGTGACATGTTTCCACTCATAGCATGGCCAGCCACTATGCTTTAATTTGGCTAATTTGACATGCAAGGACAAACACTTTCCCCACATATATTTAATGGGCCACTTGAACACTTGCCTAGCATATTTCTAAATTGTCTCACATAAGTCCTACTAATAAATTCCACATACACTGACAATTAAAGTATGGAATATCACACAAGCATTTACGCACATATAACACAGAATATAATCTTTAATTATTTTATAAGACTCGGTTTTGTGGTCCCGAAACCACTTTCCCGACTAGGGTCAATTTTGGGCTGT